>NW_027515431.1:0-79457 GCF_048772815.1 Callospermophilus lateralis
CTTGATGATACTTGGGTGGTAATGATCGGTATACAAATCCCACTTGGCTCTCAACCAAATTTTTTTCTTCTAGGTTGAAGTGTTTGTCTACAGTAGCAGTTTTCAAATTTACGTTTCACTCTGTTCTCTCCTATATAGATAGATGAATTTGGAACTCTAAATCCAACATGGTTTGTAGTAGCTCTTTGAAACTTGACAAAATAAAGGAGTTCTCAGTTTTGTCTCTATGGTTTGTTTCCTCTTCAAGTAGCCCTAGGCACAGACTGTGGAAAACCACTTTCATTGAGAGGGGTTGCTAAGCTTCTAAGAAATAACGAGTTTCCTAAATACAAGCAAATATTTTTTCACCAATGTCGATTATACCTGGTGGTAATGATCTGTACACAAATCCCACTTGGCTCACCAAATTTTGTTCTTCTATTTGAAGCGTTCGTCTACAGTAGCAGTTTTTATATTTAGGATTCACTGTGTTCTCTCGTATATAGAAAGTTGAATTTGGAACTCTAAATCCAACATGGTTTGTAGTGGCTCGTTGAAACTTGACAAAATAAAGGAGTTTTCAGTTTTGTCTCAATGATTTGTTTCCACTTCAAGTATCCCGAAGCAGAGAGTGTGGAAGAGCACTATCATTGATGGGTTTTGCCAAGCTTCCAAAAAAATACGAGTTTCCGAATAGCAGCAAATATTTTTTCACCCAATCTTGATGATACGTCGTGGTAATGACAAGTCCACAAATCCCACTTTGCTCACAAATTTTCTCCTTCTAGGTTGAAGCGTTCGTTTCCAATCGCAGTTTATATTTTTAGGTTTCACTCTGTTCTCTCCTATATAGATAGATGAATTTGGAACTCTAAATCCAACATGACTTGTAGTAGCTCTTTGAAACTTGACAAAATAAAGGAGTTCTCAGTTTTGTCTCTATGGTTTGTTTTTTCTTCAAGTTGCCGTAGGCACAGACGTAAAAAAAGCACTTTCATTCAAAGGGGTTGCCTAACTTCTAAGAAATAACGTATTTCCGAAATACCAGCAAATATTTTTTCTCCAGTTTTTATGATAGTTGGTGGTATAGATCAGTACACAAATCCAACTAGGCTCACCCAATTTTGTTCTTCTAGGTTGAAGCGTTCGTCTACAGTAGCAGTTTTTATACTTAGGTTTCCCTCTGTTCTCTCCTATATAGATAGATGAATTTGGAACTCTAAATCCAACATGGTTTGTAGTAGCTCTTTGAAACTTGACAAAATAAAGAAGTTGTCAGTTTTGTCTCTATGGTTTGTTTCCTCTTCAAAGAAGCCCTAAGCAGAGACTGTGGAAAAGCACTTTCATTGAAAGGCATTGCAAATCTTCCAAGAAATTACGATTTTCCGAAATACCAGCAAATATTTTTTCCCCCAATCTTGATGATACGTGGTGGTAATGACAAGTACACAAATCCCACTTGGCTCAACAAATTTTGTTTTCTAGGTTTAAGCGTTCGTCTACAGTAGCAGTTTTTATATTTAGGTTTCACTCTGTTCTCTCCTATATAGATAGATGAATATGGAGATCTAAATACAACATGGTTTGTTATAGCTCTTTGAAACTTGACAAAATAAACGAGTTCTCAGTTTTGTGTCCATGGATTGTTTTCTCTTCAAGTAGCCCTAGGCACAGACTGTGGAAAAGCACTTTCATTGAGAGGGGTTGCCAGCTTCTAAGAAATAACGAGTTTCCGAAATACCAGCAAATATTTTTTCACCCAATGTCGATGTTACTTGGTGGTAATGATCTGTACACAAATCCCACCTGGCTCACCAAATTTTGTTCTTCTACTTTGAAGCGTTCGTCTACAGTAGCAATTTTAATATTTAGGTTTCACTCTCTTCTCTCCTATATAGATAGATGAATTGGAACTCTAAATCCAACATGGTTTGTAGTAGCTCTTTGAAACTTGACAAAATAAAGAAGTTCTCAGTTTTGTATCTATGTTTTGTTTCCGCTTCAAGTAGCTTTAAGCAGAGACTGTGGAAGAGCACTTTCATTGATAGGGGTTGCCAAGCTTCCAAAAATACGAGTTTCCGAAATATCAGCAAATATTTTTTCACCCAATATTGATAATACGTGGTGGTAATGACAAGTTCACAAATCCCACTTTGCTCACCAAATTTTGTTCTTCTAGGTTGAAGCGTTCGTTTACAGTAGCAGTTTTTATTTTTTCGTTTCACTCTGTTCTCTCCTACATAGATAGAAGAATTTGGAATTCTAAATCCAACATGGTTTGTAGTAGCTCTTTGAAACTTGACAAAATAAAGGAGTTCTCAGTTTTGTCTCTATGGTTTGTTTCCTCTTCAAGTAGCTCTAGGCACAGACTGTGGAAAGCACTTTCATTGAGAGGGGTTGCCAAGCTTCTAAGAAATAACGAGTTCCGAAATACCAGCAAATATTTTTTCTCCAATGTTGATGATAATTGGTCGTAATGATCAGTACACCAATCCCACTTGGCTAACCAAATTTTGTTCCTCTAGTTTTAAGCATTCGTCTACAGTAGCAGTTTTATATTTAGGTTTCACTCGGTTCTCTCCTATATAGATAGATGAATTTGGAGCTCTAAATCCAACATGGTTTGTTATGGCTCTTTGAAACTTGACAAAATAATGGAGTTCTCAGTTTTGTCTCTATGGTTTGTTTCCTCTTCAAATAGCCCTAGGCACAGACTGTGGAGAAGCATTTCCATTGAGAGGGGTTGCCAAGCTTCTAAGAAATAACGAGTTTCCGAACTATCAGCAAATAATTTTTCACCGAATCCTGATGATACTTGGTGGCCATGATCGGTACACAAATCCCACTTGACTCACCAAATTTTGTTCTTCTAGGATGAAGCGTTCGTCTACAGTAGCAGTTTATATTTTTAGTTTTCCTCTGTTCTCTCCCATATAGATAGATGAATTTGGAACTCTAAGTCCAACATGGTTTGTATTGGCTCTTTGAAACTTGACAAAATAAAGGAGTTCTCAGTTTTGTCTCTATGATTTGTTTCCTCTTCAAGTAGCCCTAAGCAGAGACTGTGGAAAACCACTATCAATGAAAGGGGTTGCCAAGCTTCCAAGAAATTATGAGTTTCCGAAATGCCAGCAAATATTTTCTCACCCAATGTTGATGATACGTGGTGGTAATGATCAGTACACAAATCGCACTTGGCTCACCGAATTTTGTTCTTCTAGGTTGAAGCGTTCGTTTACAGTAGCAGTTTTTATTTTTAGGTTTCACTCTTTTGTCTCCTATATACATAGATGAATTTGGAACTCTAAATCCAACATGGTTTGTAGTAGCTCTTTGAAACTTGACAAAATAAAGATATTCTCCGTTTTGTCTCTATGGTTTGTTTCCTCTTCAAGTAGCCCTAGGCACAGATGTGGAAAAGCACTTACATTGAGAGGGGTTGCCAAGCTTCTAAGAAAAAACGAGTTTCCGTAATACCAGCAAATATTTTTTCACCCAATGTTGATGATACTTCTTGGTAATGATCGGTACACAAATCCCACTTGGCTCACCAAATTTTGTTCTTCTGGGTTGAAGCGTTCGTCTACAGTAGCAGTTTTTATATTTAGGTTTCACTCTGTTCTATGCTATATAGATAGATTAATTTGGAACTCTAAATCCAACATGGTTTGTAGTAGCTCTTTGAAACTTGACAAAATAAAGGAGTTCTCAGTTTTGTCTTTATGGTTTGTTTCCTCTTCAAGTAGCCCTAGGCACAGACTGTGGAAAAGCACTTTCAATGTGAGGGCTTGCCAATCTTCTTAGAAATAGCGAGTTTCCGAAATACCAACAAATATTTTTTCACCCAATCTTGATGATACTTGGGGGTAATGATCGGTACACAAATCCCACTTGGCTCACCAAATTTTGTTCTTCTATGTTGAAGCGTTTGTCTACAGTAGCAGTTTTTATATTTAGGTTTCACTCTGTTCTCTGCTATATAGATAGATTAATTTGGAACTCTAAATCCAAGATGGTTTGTAGTAGCTTTTGAACCTTTACAAAATAAAGGAGTTCTCAGTTTTGTCTCTATGGTTTGTTTCCTCTTCAAGCAGCCCTAGGCACAAACTGTGGAAAAGCACTTTCATTGAGAGGGGTTGCCAAGCTTCTAAGAATTAACGAGTTTCAGAAATACCAGCAAATGTTTTTTCACCCAATCTTGATGATACTTCGTGGAAATGATTAGTACACAAGTCACACTTGGCTCTCCAAATTTTGTTCTTCTAGGTTGAAGCGTTGGTTTACAGTAGCAGTTTTTATATTTAGGTTTCACTCTGTTCTCTCCTATATAGATAGATGAATTTGGAACTCTAAATCCAACATGGTTGGTAGTAGCTTTTTACAACTTGACAAAATAAAGGAGTTCTCAGTTTTGTCTCTATGATTTGTTTACGCTTCAAGTAGCCCTAGGAACAGACTGTGGAAAAGCACTTTCTTTGAGAGGGGTTGCCAAGCTTCTAAGAAATAATGAGTTTCCGAAATATCAGCAAATATTTTCTCACCCAATCTTGATCATACTTGGTGGTAATCATCGGTAAACCAATCCCACTTGACTCACCAAATTTTGTTCTTCTAGGTTGAATTGTTAGTTTACAGTAGCAGTTTTTATTTTTAGGTTTCACTCTGGTCTCTCCTATATAGATAGATGAATTTGGAACTCTATATCCAACCTGGTTTGTAGTAGATCTTTGAAACTTGACAAAATAAAGGAGTTCTCAGTTTTGACACTATGGTTTGTTTTCTCTTCAAGTAGCCCTAGGCACAGACTGTGGAAAAGCATTTTCATTGAGATGGGTTGCCAAAGCTTCTAAGAAATAACGAGTTTCCGAAATACTAGCAAATATTTTTTCACCCAATTTTGATGATACTTGGTGGTAATGATCAGTACACAAATCCCACTTGGCTCACCAAATTTTGTTCTTCTATTTGAAGCGTTCGTCTACAGTAGCAGTTTTTATATTTAGGATTCACTCTGTTCTCTCGTATATAGAAAGTTGAATTTGCAACTCTAAATCCAACATGGTTTGTAGTGGCTCTTTGAAACTTGACAAAATAAAGGAGTTTTCAGTTTTGTCTCAATGATTTGTTTCCACTTCAAGTATCCCGAAGCAGAGAGTGTGGAAGAGCACTATCATTGATGGCTGTTGCCAAGCTTCCAAAAAAATACGAGTTTCCGAATAGCAGCAAATATTTTTTCACCCAATCTTGATGATACGTCGTGGTAATGACAAGTCCACAAATCCCACTTTGCTCACCAAATTTTCTCCTTCTAGGTTGAAGCGTTCGTTTCCATTCGCAGTTTATATTTTTAGGTTTCACTCTGTTCTCTCCTATATAGATAGATGAATTTGGAATTCTAAATCCAACATGGTTTGTAGTAGCTCTTTGAAACTTGACAAAATAAAGGAGTTCTCAGTTTTGTCACTATGGTTTGTTTTTTCTTCAAGTTGCCGTAGGCACAGACGTAGGAAAAGCACTTTCATTGAGAGGGGTTGCCTAACTTCTAAGAAATAACGAATTTCCGAAATACAAGCAAATATTTTTTCTTCCAATTTTTATGATACTTGGTGGTATAGATCAGTACACAAATCCAACTAGGCTCACCCAATTTTGTTCTTCTAGGTTGAAGCGTTCGTCTACAGTAGCAGTTTTTATATTTAGGTTTCACTCTGTTCTATGCTATATAGATAGATTAATTTGGAACTCTAAATCCAACATGGTTTGTAGTAGCTCTTTGAAACTTGACAAAATAATGAAGTTCTCAGTTTTGTCTCTATGGTTTGTTTCCTCTTCAAGAAGCCCTAAGCAGAGACTGTGGAAAAGCACTTTCATTGAAAGGGAATGCAAACCTTCCAAGAAATTACGATTATCCGAAATACCAGCAAATATTTTTTCACCCAATGTTGATGATACGTGGTGGTAATGACAAGTACACAAATCCCACTTGGCTCAACAAATTTTGTTTTTCTAGGTTTAAGCGTTCGTCTACAGTATCAGTTTTTATATTTAGGTTTCACTCTGTTCTCTCCTATATAGATAGATGAATTTGGAGATCTAAATACAACATGGTTTGTTATAGCTCTTTGAAACTTGACAAAATAAAGAAGTTTTCAGTTTTGTCACTATGATTTGTTTCCGTTTCATGTAGCCATAAGCAGAGTCTGTGGAAAAGCACTTTCATTGAAAGGGGTTGCCAAGCTTCCCAGAAATTATGAGTTTCCGAAATACCAGCAATTATTCTTTCACCCAATGTTGATGATACGTGATGGAAATGACAACTACACAAATCCCACTTGGCTCACCAAATTTTGTTCTTCTAGGTTGAAGCGTTCGTTTACAGTAGCAGTTTTTATTTTTAGGTTTCACTCAGTTCTCTCCTATATGGATAGATGAATTTGGAACTCTAAATCCAACATGGTGTGTAATAGCTCTTTGAAACTTGACAAAATATAGGAGTTCTCAGTTTTGTCTCTATGGTTTGTTTCCTCTTCAAGTAGCCCTAAGCACAGAAGGTGGAAAAGCACTTTCATTGAGAGGGGTTGCCAAGCTTCCAAGATAATACGATTTTCCGAAATACCAGCAAATATTTTTTCACCCAATCTTGATGATACGTGGTGGTAATGACAAGTCCACAAATCCCACTTGGCTCACCAAATTATGTTCTTCTGGGTTGAAGCGTTCGTTAACAGTAGTAGTTTTAATTTTTAGGTTTCACTCTGTTCTCTCCTATATAGATAGATGAATTTGGAACTCTAAATCCAACATGGTTTGTAGTAGCTCTTTGAAACTTGACAAAATAAAAGAGTTCTCAGTTTTGTCTCTATGATTTGTTTCCGATTCATGTAGCCCTAAGCAGAGACTGTGGAAAAGCACTTTCATTGAAAGGGTTTGCCAAGCTTCCAAGAAATTACGAGTTTCCTAAATACCAGCAAATATTTTTTCCACCAATCTTGATGATACTTGGTGGTAATGATCGGTACACAAATCCCACTTGGCTCACCAAATTTTGTTCTTCTAGGTTGAAGTGTTTGTCTACAGTAGCAGTTTTTAAATTTAGGTTTCACTCTGTTCTCTCCTATATAGATAGATGAATTTGGAACTCTAAATCCAACATGGTTTGTAGTAGCTCTTTGAAACTTGACAAAATAAAGGAGTTCTCAGTTTTGTCTCTATGGTTTGTTTCCTCTTCAAGTAGCCCTAGGCACAGACTGTGGAAAACCACTTTCATTGAGAGGGGTTGCTAAGCTTCTAAGAAATAACGAGTTTCCTAAATACAAGCAAATATTTTTTCACCCAATGTCGATTATACCTGGTGGTAATGATCTGTACACAAATCCCACTTGGCTCACCAAATTTTGTTCTTCTATTTGAAGCGTTCGTCTACAGTAGCAGTTTTTATATTTAGCATTCACTGTGTTCTCTCGTATATAGAAAGTTGAATTTGGAACTCTAAATCCAACATGGTTTGTAGTGGCTCGTTGAAACTTGACAAAATAAAGGAGTTTTCAGTTTTGTCTCAATGATTTGTTTCCTCTTCAAGTATCCCGAAGCAGACAGTGTGGAAGAGCACTATCATTGATGGGGTTTGCCAAGCTTCCATAAAAATACGAGTTTCCGAATAGCAGCAAATATTTTTTCACCCAATCTTGATGATACGTCGTGGTAATGACAAGTCCACAAATCCCACTTTGCTCACCAAATTTTCTCCTTCTAGGTTGAAGCGTTCGTTTCCAATCGCAGTTTATATTTTTAGGTTTCACTCTGTTCTCTCCTATATAGATAGATGAATTTGGAACTCTAAATCCAACATGACTTGTAGTAGCTCTTTGAAACTTGACAAAATAAAGGAGTTCTCAGTTTTGTCTCTATGGTTTGTTTTTTCTTCAAGTTGCCGTAGGCACAGACGTAAAAAAAGCACTTTCATTCAGAGGGGTTGCCTAACTTCTAAGAAATAACGTATTTCCGAAATACCAGCAAATATTTTTTCTCCCAGTTTTTATGATAGTTGGTGGTATAGATCAGTACACAAATCCAACTAGGCTCACCCAATTTTGTTCTTCTAGGTTGAAGCGTTCGTCTACAGTAGCAGTTTTTATACTTAGGTTTCCCTCTGTTCTCTCCTATATAGATAGATGAATTTGGAACTCTAAATCCAACATGGTTTGTAGTAGCTCTTTGAAACTTGACAAAATAAAGAAGTTGTCAGTTTTGTCTCTATGGTTTGTTTCCTCTTCAAGAAGCCCTAAGCAGAGACTGTGGAAAAGCACTTTCATTGAAAGGCATTGCAAAACTTCCAAGAAATTACGATTTTCCGAAATACCAGCAAATATTTTTTCCCCCAATCTTGATGATACGTGGTGGTAATGACAAGTACACAAATCCCACTTGGCTCAACAAATTTTGTTTTTCTAGGTTTAAGCGTTCGTCTACAGTAGCAGTTTTTATATTTAGGTTTCACTCTGTTCTCTCCTATATAGATAGATGAATATGGAGATCTAAATACAACATGGTTTGTTATAGCTCTTTGAAACTTGACAAAATAAACGAGTTCTCAGTTTTGTGTCCATGGATTGTTTTCTCTTCAAGTAGCCCTAGGCACAGACTGTGGAAAAGCACTTTCATTGAGAGGGGTTGCCAAGCTTCTAAGAAATAACGAGTTTCCGAAATACCAGCAAATATTTTTTCACCCAATGTCGATGTTACTTGGTGGTAATGATCTGTACACAAATCCCACCTGGCTCACCAAATTTTGTTCTTCTACTTTGAAGCGTTCGTCTACAGTAGCAATTTTAATATTTAGGTTTCACTCTCTTCTCTCCTATATAGATAGATGAATTTGGAACTCTAAATCCAACATGGTTTGTAGTAGCTCTTTGAAACTTGACAAAATAAAGAAGTTCTCAGGTTTGTATCTATGTTTTGTTTCCGCTTCAAGTAGCTTTAAGCAGAGACTGTGGAAGAGCACTTTCATTGATAGGGGTTGCCAAGCTTCCAAAAATACGAGTTTCCGAAATATCAGCAAATATTTTTTCACCCAATATTGATAATACGTGGTGGTAATGACAAGTTCACAAATCCCACTTTGCTCACCAAATTTTGTTCTTCTAGGTTGAAGCGTTCGTTTACAGTAGCAGTTTTTATTTTTTCGTTTCACTCTGTTGACTCCTACATAGATAGAAGAATTTGGAATTCTAAATCCAACATGGTTTGTAGTAGCTCTTTGAAACTTGACAAAATAAAGGAGTTCTCAGTTTTGTCTCTATGGTTTGTTTCCTCTTCAAGTAGCTCTAGGCACAGACTGTGGAAAGCACTTTCATTGAGAGGGGTTGCCAGCTTCTAAGAAATAACGAGTTTCCGAAATACCAGCAAATATTTTTTCTCCCAATTTTGATGATAATTGGTCGTAATGATCAGTACACCAATCCCACTTGGCTAACCAAATTTTGTTCCTCTAGTTTTAAGCATTCGTCTACAGTAGCAGTTTTATATTTAGGTTTCACAAGGTTCTCTCCTATATAGATAGATGAATTTGGAGCTCTAAATCCAACATGGTTTGTTATGGCTCTTTGAAACTTGACAAAATAATGGAGTTCTCAGTTTTGTCTCTATGGTTTGTTTCCTCTTCAAATAGCCCTAGGCACAGACTGTGGAGAAGCATTTCCATTGAGAGGGGTTGCCAAGCTTCTAAGAAATAACGAGTTTCCGAAATATCAGCAAATAATTTTTCACCGAATCCTGATGATACTTGGTGGCCATGATCGGTACACAAATCCCACTTGACTCACCAAATTTTGTTCTTCTAGGATGAAGCGTTCGTCTACAGTAGCAGTTTATATTTTTAGTTTTTCCTCTGTTCTCTCCCATATAGATAGATGAATTTGGAACTCTAAGTCCAACATGGTTTGTATTGGCTCTTTGAAACTTGACAAAATAAAGGAGTTCTCAGTTTTGTCTCTATGATTTGTTTCCTCTTCAAGTAGCCCTAAGCAGAGACTGTGGAAAACCACTATCAATGAAAGGGGTTGCCAAGCTTCCAAGAAATTATGAGTTTCCGAAATGCCAGCAAATATTTTCTCACCCAATGTTGATGATACATGGTGGTAATGATCAGTACACAAATCGCACTTGGCTCACCGAATTTTGTTCTTCTAGGTTGAAGCGTTCGTTTACAGTAGCAGTTTTTATTTTTAGGTTTCACTCTTTTGTCTCCTATATACATAGATGAATTTGGAACTCTAAATCCAACATGGTTTGTAGTAGCTCTTTGAAACTTGACAAAATAAAGATATTCTCCGTTTTGTCTCTATGGTTTGTTTCCTCTTCAAGTAGCCCTAGGCACAGATGTGGAAAAGCACTTACATTGAGAGGGGTTGCCAAGCTTCTAAGAAAAAACGAGTTTCCGTAATACCAGCAAATATTTTTTCACCCAATGTTGATGATACTTCTTGGTAATGATCGGTACACAAATCCCACTTGGCTCACCAAATTTTGTTCTTCTGGGTTGAAGCGTTCGTCTACAGTAGCAGTTTTTGTATTTAGGTTTCACTCTGTTCTATGCTATATAGATAGATTAATTTGGAACTCTAAATCTAACATGGTTTGTAGTAGCTCTTTGAAACTTGACAAAATAATGAAGTTCTCAGTTTTGTCTCTATGGTTTGTTTCCTCTTCAAGAAGCCCTAAGCAGAGACTGTTGAAAAGCACTTTCATTGAAAGGCAATGCAAACCTTCCAAGAAATTACGATTATCCGAAATACCAGCAAATATTTTTTCACCCAATGTTGATGATACGTGGTGGTAATGACAAGTACACAAATCCCACTTGGCTCAACAAATTTTGTTTTTCTAGGTTTAAGCGTTCGTCTACAGTATCAGTTTTTATATTTAGGTTTCACTCTGTTCTCTCCTATATAGATAGATGAATTTGGAGATCTAAATACAACATGGTTTGTTATAGCTCTTTGAAACTTGACAAAATAAAGAAGTTTTCAGTTTTGTCACTATGATTTGTTTCCGTTTCATGTAGCCATAAGCAGAGTCTGTGGAAAAGCACTTTCATTGAAAGGGGTTGCCAAGCTTCCCAGAAATTATGAGTTTCCGAAATACCAGCAATTATTCTTTCACCCAATGTTGATGATACGTGATGGAAATGACAACTACACAAATCCCACTTGGCTCACCAAATTTTGTTATTCTAGGTTGAAGCGTTCGTTTACAGTAGCAGTTTTTATTTTTAGGTTTCACTCAGTTCTCTCCTATATGGATAGATGAATTTGGAACTCTAAATCCAACATGGTGTGTAATAGCTCTTTGAAACTTGACAAAATATAGGAGTTCTCAGTTTTGTCTCTATGGTTTGTTTCCTCTTCAAGTAGCCCTAAGCACAGAAGGTGGAAAAGCACTTTCATTGAGAGGGGTTGCCAAGCTTCCAAGATAATACGATTTTCCGAAATACCAGCAAATATTTTTTCACCCAATCTTGATGATACGTGGTGGTAATGACAAGTCCACAAATCCCACTTGGCTCACCAAATTATGTTCTTCTGGGTTGAAGCGTTCGTTAACAGTAGTAGTTTTAATTTTTAGGTTTCACTCTGTTCTCTCCTATATAGATAGATGAATTTGGAACTCTAAATCCAACATGGTTTGTAGTAGCTCTTTGAAACTTGACAAAATAAAAGAGTTCTCAGTTTTGTCTCTATGATTTGTTTCCGATTCATGTAGCCCTAAGCAGACTGTGGAAAAGCACTTTCATTGAAAGGGTTTGCCAAGCTTCCAAGAAATTACGAGTTTCCTAAATACCAGCAAATATTTTTTCCACCAATCTTGATGATACTTGGTGGTAATGATCGGTACACAAATCCCACTTGGCTCACCAAATTTTGTTCTTCTAGGTTGAAGTGTTTGTCTACAGTAGCAGTTTTTAAATTTAGGTTTCACTCTGTTCTCTCCTATATAGATAGATGAATTTGGAACTCTAAATCCAACATGGTTTGTAGTAGCTCTTTGAAACTTGACAAAATAAAGGAGTTCTCAGTTTTGTCTCTATGGTTTGTTTCCTCTTCAAGTAGCCCTAGGCACAGACTGTGGAAAACCACTTTCATTGAGAGGGGTTGCTAAGCTTCTAAGAAATAACGAGTTTCCTAAATACAAGCAAATATTTTTTCACCCAATGTCGATTATACCTGGTGGTAATGATCTGTACACAAATCCCACTTGGCTCACCAAATTTTGTTCTTCTATTTGAAGCGTTCGTCTACAGTAGCAGTTTTTATATTTAGCATTCACTGTGTTCTCTCGTATATAGAAAGTTGAATTTGGAACTCTAAATCCAACATGGTTTGTAGTGGCTCGTTGAAACTTGACAAAATAAAGGAGTTTTCAGTTTTGTCTCAATGATTTGTTTCCTCTTCAAGTATCCCGAAGCAGACAGTGTGGAAGAGCACTATCATTGATGGGTTTTGCCAAGCTTCCAAAAAAATACGAGTTTCCGAATAGCAGCAAATATTTTTTCACCCAATCTTGATGATACGTCGTGGTAATGACAAGTCCACAAATCCCACTTTGCTCACCAAATTTTCTCCTTCTAGGTTGAAGCGTTCGTTTCCAATCGCAGTTTATATTTTTAGGTTTCACTCTGTTCTCTCCTATATAGATAGATGAATTTGGAACTCTAAATCCAACATGACTTGTAGTAGCTCTTTGAAACTTGACAAAATAAAGGAGTTCTCAGTTTTGTCTCTATGGTTTGTTTTTTCTTCAAGTTGCCGTAGGCACAGACGTAAAAAAAGCACTTTCATTCAGAGGGGTTGCCTAACTTCTAAGAAATAACGTATTTCCGAAATACCAGCAAATATTTTTTCTCCCAGTTTTTATGATAGTTGGTGGTATAGATCAGTACACAAATCCAACTAGGCTCACCCAATTTTGTTCTTCTAGGTTGAAGCGTTCGTCTACAGTAGCAGTTTTTATACTTAGGTTTCCCTCTGTTCTCTCCTATATAGATAGATGAATTTGGAACTCTAAATCCAACATGGTTTGTAGTAGCTCTTTGAAACTTGACAAAATAAAGAAGTTGTCAGTTTTGTCTCTATGGTTTGTTTCCTCTTCAAGAAGCCCTAAGCAGAGACTGTGGAAAAGCACTTTCATTGAAAGGCATTGCAAAACTTCCAAGAAATTACGATTTTCCGAAATACCAGCAAATATTTTTTCCCCCAATCTTGATGATACGTGGTGGTAATGACAAGTACACAAATCCCACTTGGCTCAACAAATTTTGTTTTTCTAGGTTTAAGCGTTCGTCTACAGTAGCAGTTTTTATATTTAGGTTTCACTCTGTTCTCTCCTATATAGATAGATGAATATGGAGATCTAAATACAACATGGTTTGTTATAGCTCTTTGAAACTTGACAAAATAAACGAGTTCTCAGTTTTGTGTCCATGGATTGTTTTCTCTTCAAGTAGCCCTAGGCACAGACTGTGGAAAAGCACTTTCATTGAGAGGGGTTGCCAAGCTTCTAAGAAATAACGAGTTTCCGAAATACCAGCAAATATTTTTTCACCCAATGTCGATGTTACTTGGTGGTAATGATCTGTACACAAATCCCACCTGGCTCACCAAATTTTGTTCTTCTACTTTGAAGCGTTCGTCTACAGTAGCAATTTTAATATTTAGGTTTCACTCTCTCCTCTCCTATATAGATAGATGAATTTGGAACTCTAAATCCAACATGGTTTGTAGTAGCTCTTTGAAACTTGACAAAATAAAGAAGTTCTCAGGTTTGTATCTATGTTTTGTTTCCGCTTCAAGTAGCTTTAAGCAGAGACTGTGGAAGAGCACTTTCATTGATAGGGGTTGCCAAGCTTCCAAAAATACGAGTTTCCGAAATATCAGCAAATATTTTTTCACCCAATATTGATAATACGTGGTGGTAATGACAAGTTCACAAATCCCACTTTGCTCACCAAATTTTGTTCTTCTAGGTTGAAGCGTTCGTTTACAGTAGCAGTTTTTATTTTTTCGTTTCACTCTGTTGACTCCTACATAGATAGAAGAATTTGGAATTCTAAATCCAACATGGTTTGTAGTAGCTCTTTGAAACTTGACAAAATAAAGGAGTTCTCAGTTTTGTCTCTATGGTTTGTTTCCTCTTCAAGTAGCTCTAGGCACAGACTGTGGAAAGCACTTTCATTGAGAGGGGTTGCCAAGCTTCTAAGAAATAACGAGTTTCCGAAATACCAGCAAATATTTTTTCTCCCAATTTTGATGATAATTGGTCGTAATGATCAGTACACCAATCCCACTTGGCTAACCAAATTTTGTTCCTCTAGTTTTAAGCATTCGTCTACAGTAGCAGTTTTATATTTAGGTTTCACAAGGTTCTCTCCTATATAGATAGATGAATTTGGAGCTCTAAATCCAACATGGTTTGTTATGGCTCTTTGAAACTTGACAAAATAATGGAGTTCTCAGTTTTGTCTCTATGGTTTGTTTCCTCTTCAAATAGCCCTAGGCACAGACTGTGGAGAAGCATTTCCATTGAGAGGGGTTGCCAAGCTTCTAAGAAATAACGAGTTTCCGAAATATCAGCAAATAATTTTTCACCGAATCCTGATGATACTTGGTGGCCATGATCGGTACACAAATCCCACTTGACTCACCAAATTTTGTTCTTCTAGGATGAAGCGTTCGTCTACAGTAGCAGTTTATATTTTTAGTTTTTCCTCTGTTCTCTCCCATATAGATAGATGAATTTGGAACTCTAAGTCCAACATGGTTTGTATTGGCTCTTTGAAACTTGACAAAATAAAGGAGTTCTCAGTTTTGTCTCTATGATTTGTTTCCTCTTCATGTAGCCCTAAGCAGAGACTGTGGAAAACCACTATCAATGAAAGGGGTTGCCAAGCTTCCAAGAAATTATGAGTTTCCGAAATGCCAGCAAATATTTTCTCACCCAATGTTGATGATACATGGTGGTAATGATCAGTACACAAATCGCACTTGGCTCACCGAATTTTGTTCTTCTAGGTTGAAGCGTTCGTTTACAGTAGCAGTTTTTATTTTTAGGTTTCACTCTTTTGTCTCCTATATACATAGATGAATTTGGAACTCTAAATCCAACATGGTTTGTAGTAGCTCTTTGAAACTTGACAAAATAAAGATATTCTCCGTTTTGTCTCTATGGTTTGTTTCCTCTTCAAGTAGCCCTAGGCACAGATGTGGAAAAGCACTTACATTGAGAGGGGTTGCCAAGCTTCTAAGAAAAAACGAGTTTCCGTAATACCAGCAAATATTTTTTCACCCAATGTTGATGATACTTCTTGGTAATGATCGGTACACAAATCCCACTTGGCTCACCAAATTTTGTTCTTCTGGGTTGAAGCGTTCGTCTACAGTAGCAGTTTTTATATTTAGGTTTCACTCTGTTCTATGCTATATAGATAGATTAATTTGGAACTCTAAATCCAACATGGTTTGTAGTAGCTCTTTGAAACTTGACAAAATAAAGGAGTTCTCAGTTTTGTCTTTATGGTTTGTTTCCTCTTCAAGTAGCCCTAGGCACAGACTGTGGAAAAGCACTTTCAATGGGAGGGGTTGCCAATCTTCTTAGAAATAGCGAGTTTCCGAAATACCAACAAATATTTTTTTACCCAATCTTGATGATACTTGGGGGTAATGATCGGTACACAAATCCCACTTGGCTCACCAAATTTTGTTCTTCTATGTTGAAGCGTTTGTCTACAGTAGCAGTTTTTATATTTAGGTTTCACTCTGTTCTCTGCTATATAGATAGATTAATTTGGTACTCTAAATCCAAGATGGTTTGTAGTAGCTTTTGAACCTTTACAAAATAAAGGAGTTCTCAGTTTTGTCTCTATGGTTTGTTTCCTCTTCAAGCAGCCCTAGGCACAAACTGTGGAAAAGCACTTTCATTGAGAGGGGTTGCCAAGCTTCTAAGAATTAACGAGTTTCAGAAATACCAGCAAATGTTTTTTCACCCAATCTTGATGATACTTCGTGGAAATGATTAGTACACAAGTCACACTTGGCTCTCCAAATTTTGTTCTTCTAGGTTGAAGCGTTGGTTTACAGTAGCAGTTTTTATATTTAGGTTTCACTCTGTTCTCTCCTATATAGATAGATGAATTTGGAACTCTAAATCCAACATGGTTGGTAGTAGCTTTTTACAACTTGACAAAATAAAGGAGTTCTCAGTTTTGTCTCTATGATTTGTTTACGCTTCAAGTAGCCCTAGGAACAGACTGTGGAAAAGCACTTTCTTTGAGAGGGGTTGCCAAGCTTCTAAGAAATAATGAGTTTCCGAAATATCAGCAAATATTTTCTCACCCAATCTTGATCATACTTGGTGGTAATCATCGGTAAACCAATCCCACTTGACTCACCAAATTTTGTTCTTCTAGGTTGAATTGTTCGTTTACAGTAGCAGTTTTTATTTTTAGGTTTCACTCTGGTCTCTCCTATATAGATAGATGAATTTGGAACTCTATATCCAACCTGGTTTGTAGTAGATCTTTGAAACTTGACAAAATAAAGGAGTTCTCAGTTTTGACACTATGGTTTGTTTTCTCTTCAAGTAGCCCTAGGCACAGACTGTGGAAAAGCATTTTCATTGAGATGGGTTGCCAAAGCTTCTAAGAAATAACGAGTTTCCGAAATACTAGCAAATATTTTTTCACCCAATTTTGATGATACTTGGTGGTAATGATCAGTACACAAATCCCACTTGGCTCACCAAATTTTGTTCTTCTATTTGAAGCGTTCGTCTACAGTAGCAGTTTTTATATTTAGGATTCACTCTGTTCTCTCGTATATAGAAAGTTGAATTTGCAACTCTAAATCCAACATGGTTTGTAGTGGCTCTTTGAAACTTGACGAAATAAAGGAGTTTTCAGTTTTGTCTCAATGATTTGTTTCCACTTCAAGTATCCCGAAGCAGAGAGTGTGGAAGAGCACTATCATTGATGGCTGTTGCCAAGCTTCCAAAAAAATACGAGTTTCCGAATAGCAGCAAATATTTTTTCACCGAATCTTGATGATACGTCGTGGTAATGACAAGTCCACAAATCCCACTTTGCTCACCAAATTTTCTCCTTCTAGGTTGAAGCGTTCGTTTCCAATCGCAGTTTATATTTTTAGGTTTCACTCTGTTCTCTCCTATATAGATAGATGAATTTGGAATTCTAAATCCAACATGGTTTGTAGTAGCTCTTTGAAACTTGACAAAATAAAGGAGTTCTCAGTTTTGTCACTATGGTTTGTTTTTTCTTCAAGTTGCCGTAGGCACAGACATAGGAAAAGCACTTTCATTGAGAGGGGTTGCCTAACTTCTAAGAAATAACGAATTTCCGAAATACAAGCAAATATTTTTTCTCCCAATTTTTATGATACTTGGTGGTATAGATCAGTACACAAATCCAACTAGGCTCACCCAATTTTGTTCTTCTAGGTTGAAGCGTTCGTCTACAGTAGCAGTTTTTATACTTAGGTTTCCCTCTGTTCTCTCCTATATAGATAGATGAATTTGGAACTCTAAATCCAACATGGTTTGTAGTAGCTCTTTGAAACTTGACAAAATAATGAAGTTCTCAGTTTTGTCTCTATTGTTTGTTTCCTCTTCAAGAAGCCCTAAGCAGAGACTGTGGAAAAGCACTTTCATTGAAAGGCATTGCAAAGCTTCCAAGAAATTACGATTTTCCGAAATACCAGCAAATATTTTTTCACCCAATCTTGATGATACGTGGTGGTAATGACAAGTACACAAATCCCACTTGGCTCAACAAATTTTGTTTTTCTAGGTTTAAGCGTTCGTCTACAGTATCAGTTTTTATATTTAGGTTTCACTCTCTTCTCTCCTATATAGATAGATGAATTTGGAGATCTAAATACAACATGGTTTGTTATAGCTCTTTGAAACTTGACAAAATAAAGAAGTTTTCAGTTTTGTCACTATGATTTGTTTCCGTTTCATGTAGCCATAAGCAGAGTCTGTGGAAAAGCACTTTCATTGAAAGGGGTTGCCAAGCTTCCCAGAAATTATGAGTTTCCGAAATACCAGCAATTATTCTTTCACCCAATGTTGATGATACGTGATGGAAATGACAACTACACAAATCCCACTTGGCTCACCAAATTTTGTTCTTCTAGGTTGAAGCGTTCGTTTACAGTAGCAGTTTTTATTTTTAGGTTTCACTCTGTTCTCTCCTATATGGATAGATGAATTTGGAACTCTAAATCCAACATGGTGTGTAATAGCTCTTTGAAACTTGACAAAATATAGGAGTTCTCAGTTTTGTCTCTATGGTTTGTTTCCTCTTCAAGTAGCCCTAAGCACAGAAGGTGGAAAAGCACTTTAATTGAGAGGGGTTGCCAAGCTTCCAAGATAATACGAGTTTCCGAAATACCAGCAAATATTTTTTCATCCAATCTTGATGATACGTGGTGGTAATGACAGGTCCACAAATCCCACTTGGCTCACCAAATTATGTTCTTCTAGGTTGAAGCGTTCGTTAACAGTAGTCGTTTTAATTTTTAGGTTTCACTCTGTTCTCTCCTATATAGATAGATGAATTTGGAACTCTAAATCCAACATGGTTTGTAGTAGCTCTTTGAAACTTGACAAAATAAAGAAGTTCTCAGTTTTGTATCTATGTTTTGTTTCCGCTTCAAGTAGCTTTAAGCAGAGACTGTGGAAGAGCACTTTCATTGATAGGGGTTGCCAAGCTTCCAAAAATACGAGTTTCCGAAATATCAGCAAATATTTTTTCACCCAATATTGATAATACGTTGTGGTAATGACAAGTCCACAAATCCCACTTTGCTCACCAAATTTTGTTCTTCTAGGTTGAAGCGTTCGTTTACACTAGCAGTTTTTATTTTTTCGTTTCACTCTGTTCTCTCCTACATAGATAGAAGAATTTGGAATTCTAAATCCAACATGGTTTGTAGTAGCTCTTTGAAACTTGACAAAATAAAGGAGTTCTCAGTTTTGTCTCTATGGTTTGTTTCCTCTTCAAGTAGCCCTAGGCACAGACTGTGGAAAGCACTTTCATTGAGAGGGGTTGCCAAGCTTCTAAGAAATAACGAGTTTCCGAAATACCAGCAAATATTTTTTCTCCCAATGTTGATGATACTTGGTCGTAATAATCAGTACACCAATCCCACTTGGCTAACCAAATTTTGTTCTTCTAGTTTTAAGCATTCGTCTACAGTAGCAGTTTTTATATTTAGGTTTCACTCTATTCTCTCCTATGAAGATAGATGAATTTGGAACTCTAAATCCAACATGGTTTGTAGTAGCTCTTTGAAACTTGACGAAATAAAGGATTTCTCAGATTTTTCTTTATGGTTTGTTTCCTCTTCAAGTAGTCCTATGCACAGACTGTGGAAAAGCACTTTCATTGAGAAGGGTTGCCAAGCTTCTAAGAATTAAGGAGTTTCCGAAATATAAGCAAATATTTTTTCACCGAATCTTGATGATACTTGGTGTCATGATCGGTACACAAATCCCACTTGACTCACCAAATTTTGTTGTTTTAGGATGAAGCGTTCGTTTACAGTAGCAGTTTATATTTTTAGTTTTCCCTCTGTTCTCTCCTATATAGATATATGAATTTGGAACTCTAATTCCAACATGGTTTATAGTAGCTATTTGAAACTTGACAAAATAAAGGAGTTTTCGGTTTTGTCTCTATGATTTGTTTCCGCCTCATGTAGCCCTAAGCAGAGACTGTGGAAAAGCACTTTCTTTGAAAGGGGTTGCCAAGCTTCCAAGAAATTACGAGTTTCCGAAATACCAGCAAATAATTTTTCACCCATGTTGATGATACGTGGTGGTAATGACAAGTACACAAATCCCACTTGGCTCACCAATATTTGTTCTTCTAGGTTGAAGCGTTCGTCTACAGTAGCAGTTCTTATATTTAGGTTTCACTCTGTTCTCTCCTATATAGATAGATGAATTTGGAACTCTAAATCCAACCTGGTTTGTAGTAGATCTTTGAAACTTGACAAAATAAAGGAGTTCTCAGTTTTGACTCTATGGTTTGTTTCCTCTTCAAGAGGCCTAGGCACAGACTGTGTAAAAGCACTTTCATTGAGAGGGGTTGCCAAGCTTCTAAGAAATAACGATTTTTCGAAATACCAGCAAATATTTTTACACCCAAATTGATGATACTTGGTGGTAATGATCACTACACAAAGCCCACTTGGCTCACAATATTTTGTTCTTCTAGGTTGAAGCGTTCGTCTACAGTAGCAGTTTTTATATTTAGGTTTCACTCTGTTCTCTCCTATATAGAACGATGAATTTTCAACTCTAAATCCAACATGGTTTGTAGTAACTCTTTGAAACTTGACAAAATAAAGGAGTTCTCATTTTTGTCTCTATGACTTCTTTCCACTTCATGTAGCCCTAAGCAGATACTGTGGAAAAGCACTTTCATTGAACGGGGTTGCCAAGCTTCCAATAAATTACGAGTTTCCGAAATACCAGCAAATATTTTTTCACCCAATGTTGATGATACTTGGTGGTAATGATCAGTACACAAATCCCACTTGGCTCACCAAATTTTGTTCTTCTAGGTTGAAGCGTTCGTTTACAGTAGCAGTTTATATTTTTAGTTTTCCCTCTGTTCTCTCCTATATAGATAGATGAATTTGGAACTCTAAATTCAACATGGTTTGTAGTAGCTCTTTGAAACTAAACAAAATAAAGGAGTTCTCAGTTTTGTCTCTATGGTTTTTTCCTCTTCAAGTAGCCCTAGGCACAGACTGTGGAAAAGCACTTTCATTGAGAGGGGTTGCCAAGCTTCTAAGAAATAACGATTTTCCGAAATACCAGCAAATATTTTTTCACCCAATGTTCATGATATTGGTGGTAATGATCAGTACACAAATCCCACGTGGCTCACCAAATTTTGTTCTTCTAGGGAGAAGCGTCCGTCTACAGTAGCAGTTTTTATATTTAGGTTTCACTCTGTTCTCTCCTATATAGATAGATGAATTTGTAACTCTAAATCAAACATGGTTTGTAGTAGCTCTTTGAAACTTGTCAAAATAAATGAGTTCTCAGTTTTGTCTCTATGCTTTCTTTCATCTTCATGTAGCCCTAGGCACAGAGTGAGGAAAAGCATTTTCATTGAGAGGGGTTGCCAAGCTTCTAAGAAAAAACTATTTTCGGAAATACCAGCAAATATTTTTTCACCCATTCTTGATGATACTTGGTGGGAATGATCAGTACACAAATCGCACTTGGCTCACCAAATTTTGGTCTTCTAGTTTGAAGCGTTCGTCTACAGTAGCAGTTTTTATATTTAGGTTTCACTCTGTTCTCTCCTATATTGATAGATGAATTTGGAACTCTAAATCCAACATGGTTTGTAGTAGCTCTTTGAAACTTGACAAAATAAAGGAGTTCTCAGTTTTTTCTCTATGGTTTGTTTCCTCTTCAAGTATCCTTGGCACAGACTGTGGAAAAGCACTTTCATTGAGAGGGGTTGCTAAGCTTCTAAAAAATAACGTGTTTCCGAAATACCAGCAAATATTTTTTCACCCAATGTTGATGATTCTTGGTGGTAATGATCAGTACACAAATACCACTTGGCTCACCAAATTTTGTTCTTCTGGGTTGAAGCGTTCGCCTACACTAGCAGTTTTCATATTTAGGTTACTCTCTGTTCTCTCCTACATAGATAGATGAATTTGGAACTCTAAATCCATCATGGTGTGTAATAGCTGTTTGAAACTTGACAAAGTAAAGGAGTTCTCAGTTTTGTCTCTATGGTTTGTTTCCTCTTCAAGTCGCCCTAGGCACAGACTGTAGAAAAGCACTTTCATTGAGAGGGGTTCCCAAGTTTTAAGAAATAACGAGTTTCCGAAATACCAGCAAATATTTTTTCACCCAATCTTGAGGATACTTGGTGGTAATGATCAGTACACAAATCCCACTTGGCTCAAAAATTTTGTTCCTCTGGGTTGAAGCGTTCGTCTACAGTAGCAGTTTTGATATTTAGGTTTCACTCTGTTCTCTCCTACATAGATAGATGAATGGAACTCTAAATCCAACATGGTGTGTCATAGCTCTTTGAAACTTGACAAAATAAAGGAGTTTCAGTTTTGTCTCTATGGTTTGTTTCCTCTTCATGTCGCCCTAGGCACAGACTGTGGAAAAGCACTTTCATTTAGAGGGGTTGCCAAGCTTCTAAGAAATAACGATTTTCCGAAATACCAGCAAATATTTTTTCACCCAATGTTCATGATACTTGGTGGTAATGATGAGTACACAAATCCCACTTGGCTCACCAAATTTTGTTCTTCTAGGGAGAAGCGTTCGTCTACAGTAGCAGTTTTTATATTTAGGTTTCACTCTGTTCTCTCCTATATAGATAGATGAATTTGTAACTCTAAATCAAACATGGTTTGTAGTAGCTCTTTGAAACTTGTCAAAATAAAGGAGTTCTCAGTTTTGTCTCTATGCTTTCTTTCATCTTCATGTAGCCCTAGGCACAGAGTGTGGAAAAGCATTTTCATTGAGAGGGGTTGCCAAGCTTCTAAGAAAAAACTATTTTCGGAAATACCAGCAAATATTTTTTCACCCATTCTTGATGATACTTGGTGGTAATTATCAGTTCACAAATCGCACTTGGCTCACCAAATTTTGGTCTTCTAGTTTGAAGCGTTCGTCTACAGTAGCAGTTTTTATATTTAGGTTTCACTCTGATCTCTCCTATATTGATAGATGAATTTGGAACTCTAAATCCAACATGGTTTGTAGTAGCTCTTTGAAACTTGACAAAATAAAGGAGTTCTCAGTTTTTTCTCTATGGTTTGTTTCCTCTTCAGGTATCCTTGGCACAGACTGTGGAAAAGCACTTTCATTGAGAGGGTTTGCCAAGCTTCTAAAAAATAACGAGTTTCCGAAATACCAGCAAATATTTTTTCACCCAATGTTGATGATTCTTGGTGGTAATGATCAGTACACAAATCCCACTTGGCTCACGAAATTTTGTTCTTCTGGGTTGAAGCGTTCGTCTACACTATCAGTTTTCATATTTAGGTTACTCTCTGTTCTCTCCTACATAGATAGATGAATTTGGAACTCTAAATCCATCATGGTGTGTAATAGCTGTTTGAAACTTGACAAAGTAAAGGAGTTCTCAGTTTTGTCTCTATGGTTTGTTTCCTCTTCAAGTCGCCCTAGGCACAGACTGTGTAAAAGCACTTTCATTGAGAGGGGTTGCCAAGTTTTAAGAAATAACGAGTTTCCGAAATACCAGCAAATATTTTTTCACCCAATCTTGAGGATACTTGGTGGTAATGATCAGTACACAAATCCCACTTGGCTCAACAAATTTTGTTCCTCTGGGTTGAAGCGTTCGTCTACAGTAGCAGTTTTGATATTTAGGTTTCACTCTGTTCTCTCCTACATAGTTAGATGAATGGAACTCTAAATCCAACATGGTCTGTCATAGCTCTTTGAAACTTGACAAAATAAAGGAGTTTCAGTTTTGTCTCTATGGTTTGTTTCCTCTTCAAGTCGCCCTAGGCACAGACTGTGGAAAAGCACTTTCATTGAGAGGGGTTGCCAAGCTTCTAAGAAATAACGATTTTCCGAAATACCATCAAATATTTTTTCACCCAATGTTCATGATACTTGGTGGTAATGATGAGTACACAAATCCCACTTGGCTCACCAAATTTTGTTCTTCTAGGGAGAAGCGTTCGTCTACAGTAGCAGTTTTTATATTTAGGTTTCACTCTGTTCTCTCCTATATAAATAGATGAATTTGTAACTCTAAATCAAACATGGTTTGTAGTAGCTCTTTGAAACTTGTCAAAATAAAGGAGTTCTCAGTTTTGTCTCTATGCTTTCTTTCATCTTCATGTAGCCCTAGGAACAGAGTGTGGAAAAGCATTTTCATTGAGAGGGGTTGCCAAGCTTCTAAGAAAAAACTATTTTCGGAAATACCAGCAAATATTTTTTCACCCATTCTTGATGATACTTGGTGGTAATGATCAGTACACAAATCGCACTTGGCTCACCAAATTTTGGTCTTCTAGTTTGAAGCGTTCCTCTACAGTAGCAGTTTTTATATTTAGGTTTCACTCTGTTCTCTCCTATATTGATAGATGAATTTGGAACTCTAAATCCAACATGGTTTGTAGTAGCTCTTTGAAACTTGACAAAATAAAGGAGTTCTCAGTTTTTTCTCTATGGTTTTTTTCCTCTTCAAGTATCCTTGGCACAGACTGTGGAAAAGCACTTTAATTGAGAGGGGTTGCCAAGCTTCTAAAAAATAACGAGTTTCCGAAATACCAGCAAATATTTTTTCACCCAATGTTGATGATTCTTGGTGGTAATTATCAGTACACAAATACCACTTGGCTCACCAAATTTTGTTCTTCTGGGTTGAAGCGTTCGTCTACACTAGCAGTTTTCATATTTAGGTTACTCTCTGTTCTCTCCTACATAGATAGATGAATTTGGAACTCTAAATCCATCATGGTGTGTAATAGCTGTTTGAAACTTGACAAAGTAAAGGAGTTCTCAGTTTTGTCTCTATGGTTTGTTTCCTCTTCAAGTCGCCCTAGGCAGAGACTGTGGAAAAGCACTTTCATTGAGAGGGGTTGCCAAGTTTTAAGAAATGACGAGTTTCCGAAATACCAGCAAATATTTTTTCACCCAATGTTCATGATACTTGGTGGTAATGATCAGAACACAAATCCCACTTGGCTCACCAAATTTTGTTCTTCTCGGTTGAAGCGTTCGTTTACAGTAGCAGTTTTTATATTTAGGTTTCACTCTGTTCTCTCCTATATAGATAGATGAATTGGTAACTCTAAATCAAACATGGTTTGTAGTAGCTCTTTGAAACTTGTCAAAATAACGGAGTTCTCTGTTTTGTCTCTATGAATTGTTTCCTTTTCAAATAGCCCTAGGCACAGACTGTGGAAAAGCACTTTAATTGAGAGGTATTTCGAAGCTTCAAAGAAATAACGAGTTTCCGAAATACCAGCAAATATTTTTTCCCCCAATCTTGATGATACTTGGTGGTAACGATCAGTACACAAATCCCACTTGGCTCACCAAATTTTGTTCTTCTACTTTGAAACTTTCGTCTACAGTAGCAATTCTTATATTTAGGTTTCCCTCTGTTCTCTCCTATATATATAGTTGAATTTGGAACTCTAAATCCAACATGGTTTTTAGTAGCTCTTTGTAACTTGAGAAAATAAAGGAGTTCTCAGTTTTGTCTCTATGGTTTGTTTCCTCTTCAAGTAGCCCTGGGCACAGACTGTGGAAAAGAACTTTCATTGAATGGGGTTGCCAAGCATCTAAGAAATAACGAGTTTCCGAAATACCAGCAAATATTTTTTCACCCAATCTTGATGATACTTGGTGGTAATGATCAGTACACAAATCCCACTTGGCTCACCAAATTTTGTTCTTCTAGTTTGAAGCTTTCGTCTACAGTAGCAATTTTTATATTTAGGATTCCCTCTGTTCTCTCCTATATAGATAGATGAATTTGGAACTCTAATTCCAACATGGTTTGTAGTAGCTCTTTGAAACTTGAAAAAATAAAGGAGTTCTCAGTTTTGTCACTATGGTTTGTTTCCTCTTCAAGTAGCCCTAGGCACAGACTGTGGAAAAGCACTTTCATTGAAAGGGGTTGGCAAGCTTCTAAAAAATAACGAGTTTCCGAAATACCAGCAAATATTTTTTCACCCAATCTTGATGAAACTTGGTCGTAATGATCAGTACACAAATCCCATTTTGCTCACCAAATTTTGTTCTTCTAGATTGAAGCGTTCGTCTACAGTAGCAGTTTTCATATTTAGGTTTCCTCTGTTCTCTCCTATATAGATAGATGAATTTGGAACTCTAAATAAAACATGGTTTGTAGTAGCTCTTTGAAACTTGACAAAATAAAGGAGTTCTTAGTTTTTTCTCTATGGTTTGTTTAAACTTCAAGGAGCCCTAGGCACAGACTGTGGAAAAGCACTTTCATTGAGAGGGGTTGCCAAGCTTCTAAGAAATAGAGATTTTGAAAAACCAGCAAATATCTTTTTACCCAATATTGATGATACGTGGTGGTAATGACAAGTACACAAATCAAACCTGGCTCACCAAATTTTGTTCTTCTAGGTTGAAGTGTTCGTCTACAGTAGCAGTTTTAATATTTAGGTTTCCCTCTGTTCTCTCCTATATTGATAGATAAATTTGGAACTCTAAATCCAACATGGTTTGTAGTAGCTCTTTGAAACTTGACAAAAAAAATTAGTTCTCATTTTTGTCTCTATGGTTTGTTTCCTCTTCAAGTATCCCTAAGCAGAGACTGTGGAAAAGCACATTCATTGAAAGGGGTTGCCAAGCTTCCAAGAAATTACGAGTTTCCGAAATTCCAGCAATTATTTTTCACCCAATCTGGATGATACGTGGTGGTAAAGACAAGTACACAATTCCCACCTGGCTCACCAAATTTTGTTCTTTTAGGTTGAAGCTTTCGTCTACAGTAGCAGTTTATATGTTTACTTTTCACTCTGTTCTCTCCTATATAGATAGATGAATTTGGAACTCTAAATCCAAAATGGTTTGTAGTAGCTCTTTGAAACTTGACAAAATAAAGGAGTTCTCAGTTTTGTCTGTATGGTTTGTTTTCTTTTCAAGTAGCCCTAGGCACAGACTGTGGAAAAGCACTTTAATTGAGAGGTGTTTCGAAGCTTCTAAGAAATAACGAGTTTCCGAAATACCAGCAAATATTTTTTCCCCCAATCTTGATGATACTTGGTGGTAATGATCAGTACACAAATCCCACTTGGCTCACCAAATTTTGTTCTTCTAGGTTGAAGCGTTCGTCTACAGTAGCAGTTTTTATATTTAGGTTTCCCTCTGTTCTCTCCTATATAGATAGATGAATTTGGAACTCTAAATCCAACATGGTTTGCAGTAGCTCTTTGAAACTTGACAAAATAAAGGAGTTTTCAGCTTTGTCTCTGTGGTTTATTTCCTCTTCAATTAGCCCTAGGCACCGACTGTGGAAAAGCACTTTCATTGAGAGGGGTTGCCAAGCTTCTAAGAAATAACGAGTTCCGAAATACCAGCTAATATTTTTTCAACCAATCTTGATGATACGTTTTGGAAATGACAAAATACAAATCCCATTTGGCTCACCAAATTTTGTTCTTCTAGGTTGAAGCGTTCGTCTAGAGTAGCAGTTTTTATATTTAGGTTTCCCTCTGTTCTCTCCTATATAGATAGATGAATTTGGAACTCTAAATCCAACATGGTTTGCAGTAGCTCTTTGAAACTTGACAAAATAAAGGAGTTTTCAGTTTTGTCTCTGTGGTTCATTTCCTCTTCAAGTAGCCCTTGGCACCGACTGTGGAAAAGCACTTTCATTGAGAGGGGTTGCCAAGCTTCTAAGAATTAACGAGATTCCAAAATAACAGCAAATATTTTTTCACCCAATCTTGATGATACTTGGTGGTAATAAAAGCACACAAATCCCACTTGGCTCACCAAATTTTGTTCTTCTAGGTTGAAGCTTTCGTCCACAGTAGCAGTTTTTATATTTAGGTTTCCCTCTGTTCTCTCCTATATAGATAGAAGAATTTGGAACTCTAAATCCAACATGGTTTGTAGTAGCTCTTTGAAACTTGAGAAAATAAAGGAGTTCTCAGTTTTGTCTCTATGGTTTGTTTCCTCTTCAAGTAGCCCTGGGCACAGACTGTGGAAAAGAACTTTCATTGAATGGGGTTGCCAAGCATCTATGAAATAACGAGTTTCCGAAATACCAGCAAATATTTTTTCACCCAATCGTGATGAAACTTGGTCGTAATGATCAGTACACAAATCCCACTTTGCTCACCAAATTTTGTTCTTCTAGTTTGAAGCGTTCGACTACAGTAGCAGTTTTTATATTTAGGTTTCCTCTGTTCTCTCCAATATAGATAGATGAATTTGGAACTCTAAATTCAACATGGTTTGTAGTAGCTCTTTGAAACTTGACAAAATAAAGGAGTTCTTAGTTTTTTCTTTATGGTTTTTTTAAACTTCAAAGAGCCCTAGGCACAGACTGTGGAAAAGCACTTTCATTGAGAGGGTTTGCCAAGCTTCTAAGAAATAAAGATTTTGAAAAACCAGCAAATATCTTTTCACCCTATATTGATGATACGTGGTGGTAATGACAAGTACACAAATCCCACCTGGCTCACCAAATTTAGTTCTTCTAGGTTGAAGTGTTCGTCTACAGTAGCAGTTTTAATATTTAGGTTTCCCTCTGTTCTCTCCTATATAGATAGATAAATTTGGAACTCTAAATCCAACATGGTTTGTAGTAGCTCTTTGAAACTTGAAAAAAAAAAGTAGTTCTCAGTTTTGTCTCTATGGTTTGTTTCCTCTTCAAGTATCCCTAAGCAGAGACTGTGGAAAGCACATTCATTGAAAGGGGTTGCCAAGCTTCCAAGAAATTACGAGTTTCCGAAATTCCAGCAAATATTTTTTCACCCAATCTGGATGATACGTGGTGGTAAAGACAAGTACACACTTCCCACCTGGCTCACCAAATTTTGTTCTTTTATGTTGAAGCTTTCGTCTACAGTAGCAGTTTTTATGTTTACTTTTCACTCTGTTCTCTCCTATATAGATAGATGAATTTGGAACTCTAAATCCAACATGGTTTGTAGTAGCTCTTTGAAACTTGACAAAATAAAGGAGTTCTCAGTTTTGTCTGTATGGTTTGTTTTCTTTTCAAGTAGCCCTAGGCACAGACTGTGGAAAAGCACTTTAATTGAGAGGTGTTTCGAAGCTTCTAAGAAATAACGAGTTTCCGAAATACCAGCAAATATTTTTTCACCCAATCTTGATGATACTTCGTGGTAATGATCATTACACAAATCCCACTTGGCTCACCAAATTTTGTTCTTCTAGGTTGAAGCGTTCGTCTACAGTAGCAGTTTTTATATTTAGGTTTCCCTCTGTTCTCTCCTATATAGATAGATGAATTTGGAACTCTAAATCCAACATGGTTTGCAGTAGCTCTTTGAAACTTGACAAAATAAAGGAGTTTTCAGTTTTGTCTCTGTGGTTTATTTCCTCTTCAAGTAGCCCTAGGCACCGACTGTGAAAAAGCACTTTCATTGAGAGGGGTTGCCAAGCTTCTAAGAATTAACGAGTTTCCAAAATAACAGCAAATATTTTTTCACCCCATCTTCATGATACTTGGTGGTCATGATCAGTACACAAATCCCACTTGGCTCACCAAATTTTGTTCTTCTACTTTGAAGCTTTCGTCTACAGTAGCAATTTTTATATTTACGTTTCCCTCTGTTCTCTCCTATATAGATAGATGAATTTGGATCTCTAAGTCCAACATGGTTTGTAGTAGCTCTTTGAAACTTGAGAAAATAAAGGAGTTCTCATTTTTGTCTCTATGGTTTGTTTCCTCTTCAAGTAGCCCTAGGCACAGACTGTGGAAAAGCACTTTTATTGAAAGGGGTTGGCAAGCTTCTAAGAAATAACGAGTTTCCGAAATACCAGCAAATATTTTTTCACCCAATCTTGATGATACTTGGTCGTAATGATCAGTACACAAGTCCCACTTGGCTCACCAAATTTTGTTCTTCTAGTTTGAAGCGTTCATCTACAGTAGCAGTTTTTATATTTAGGTTTCCCTCTGTTCTCTCCTACATAGATAGATGAATTTGGAACTCTAAATGCAACATGGTTTGTAGTAGCTCTTTGAAACTTGACAAAATAAAGGAGTTCTCAGTTTTGTCTCTATGGTTTGTTTCCTCTTCAAGTAGCCCTAGGCACAGACTGTGGAAAAGAACTTTCATTGAATGGGGTTGCCAAGCATCTAAGAAATAACTAGTTTCAGAAACACCAGCAAATATTTTCTCACCCAATCATGATGATACTTGGTGGTGATGATCAGTACACAAATCCCACTTGGCAGAGCAACTTTTGTTCTTCTAGGTTTAAGCGTTCCTCTACAGTAGCAGTTTTTATATTTAGGTTTCACTCTGTACTCTCCTATAAGATACCTGAATTTGGAACTCTAAATTCAACATGGTTTGTAGTAGCTCTTTGAAACTTGACAAAATAAATTAGTTCTCAGTTTTTTCTCTATGCTTTGTTTCCTCTTCAAGTAGCCCTAGGCACAGACTGTGGAAAAGCACTCTCATTGAAAGGGGTTGCCAAGCTTCCAAAAAATAACGAGTTTCCGAAATACCAGCAAATATTTTTTCACCCAATCTTGATAATATGTTTTGGGAATGACAAGTACACAAATCCCACTTGGCTCACCAAATTTTGTTCTTCAAGGTTGAAGCGTTCGTCTACAGTAGCAGTTTTTATATTTAGGTTTCCCTCTTTTCTCTCCTTTATAGATAGATGACTTTGGAACTCTAAAACCAACATGGTTTGTAGTAGCTCTTTGAAACTTGACAAAATAAAGAAGTTCTCAGTTTGGTCTCTGTGGTTTATTTCCTCTTCAAGTAGCCCTAGGCACAGACTGTGGAAAAGCAATTTCCTTTAGAGGGGTTGCCAAGCTTCTAAGAAATAACGAGTTTCAGAAATACCAGCAAATATTTTTTCCCCCAATTTTGATGATACTTGCTGGTAATGATCAGTACACAAATCCCACTTGGCTCACCAAATTTTGTTTTTCTAGGTTGAAGCGTTCGTCTACAGTAGCAGTTTTTATATTTAGGTTTCCCTCCGTTCTCTCCTATATAGATAGATGTATTTGGAACTCTAAATTCAACATGGTTTGTAGTAGCTCTTTGAAACTTGACAAAATAAAGTAGTTCTCAGTTTTGTCTCTATGGTTTGTTTCCTCTTCAAGTAGCCCTAGGCACAGACTGTGGAAAAGCACTTTCAATGAAAGGGGTTGCCCAGCTTCCAAGAAATTACGAGTTTATGAAATACCAGCAAATATTTTTTTCACCCAATCTTGATGATACGTGGTGGTAATGACCAGTACACAAATCCCACTTGGCTCACCAAATTTTGTTCTTCTAGGTTGAAGCGTTCGTCCACAGTAGCAGTTTTTATATTTAGGTTTCCCTCCGTTCTCTCCTATATAGATAGAAGAATTTGGAACTCTAAATCCAACATGGTTTATAGTAGCTCTTTGAAAATTGACAAAATAAAGTAGTTCTCAGTTTTGTCTCTATCGTTTGTTTAATCTTCAAGGAGCCTTAGGCACAGAGTGTGGAAAAGCACTTTCATTGAGAGGGGTTGCAAAGCTTCTAAGAAATAACTATTTTCCGAACTACCAGCAAATATTTTTTCACCCAAACTTGATGATACTTGGTGGTAATGATCAGTATACAAATCCCACTTGGCTCACCAAGTTTTGTTCTTCTAGGTTTAAGCTTTCGTCTACAGTAGCAGTTTTTATATTTAGGTTTCCCTCTGTTCTCTCATATATAGATAGATGAATTTGGAACTCTAAATCCAACATGGTTTGTAGTAGCTCTTTGAAACTTGACAAAATAAAGGAGTTCTCAGTTCTGTCTCTATGGTTTGTTTCCTCTTCAAGTAGCCCTAGGCACAGACTGTGGATAATCACTTTAATTTAGAGAAGTTGCCAAGCTTATAAGAAATAACAAGTTTCAGAAATACCATCAAATATTTTTTCACCCTATCTTGATTATACTTGGTGGTAATGATCAGTACACAAATCCCACTTGGCTCACCAATTTTGTTTTTCTAGGTTGAAGCGTTCGTCTACAGTAGCAGTTTTTATATTTAGGTTTCGCTCTGTTCTCTCCCATATAGATAGATGAATTTGGAACTCTAAATTCAACATGATTTGTAGTAGCTCTTTGAAACTTGACAAAATATAGTAGTTCTCTGTTTTGTCTCTATGGTTTGTTTCCTCTTCAAGTAGCTCTAGGCACAGACTGTGGAACAGCACTTTCATTTAAAGGGGTGGCGAAGCTTCCAAGAAATTACGAGTTTCCGAAATACCAGCAAATATTTTTTCACCCAATCTTGGTGATAGTTGCTGGTAATGATCAGTACACAAATCCCACTTGGCTCACCAAATTTTGTTCTTCTACGTTGAAGCGTTCGTTTACAGTAGCAGTTTATATTTTTAGGTTTCCCTCTGTTCTCTCCTATGTAGATAGTTGAATTTGGAACTCTAAATCCAACATGGTTTTTAGCAGCTCTTTGAAACTTGACAAAATAAAGGAGTTCTCCGTTTTGTCTATATGGTTTGTTTTTTCTTCAAGTAGGCCTAGGCACAGACTGTGGAAAAGCACTTTCATTGAAAGGGGTTGCCAAGCTTCCAAGAAATTACGAGTTTATGAAATACCAGCAAATATTTTTTCACCCAATCTTGATGATACGTGGTGGTAATGACCAGTACACAAATCCCACTTGGCTCACCAAATTTTGTTTTTCTAGGTTGAAGCGTTCGTCTACAGTAGCAGTTTTTATATTTAGGTTTCGCCCTGTTCTCTCCTATATAGATAGATGAATTTGGAACTCTAAATCCAACATGGTTTGTAGTAGCTCTTTGAAACTTGAAAAAATAAAGGAGTTCTCAGTTTTGTCTCTATGGTTTGTTTCCTCTTCAAGTAGCCCTAGGCACATACTGTGGAAAAGCACTTTCATTGAGAGGGGTTGCCAAGCTTCTAAGAATTAACGATTTTACGAAATACCAGCAAATATTTTTTCACCCAATCTTGATAATACTTCGTGGTAATGATCAGTACACAAATCCCACTTGGCTCACCAAATTTTGTTCTTCTAGGTTGAAGCTTTCGTCTACAGTAGCAGTTTCTATATTTAGGTTTCCCTCAGTTCTCTCCTATATAGTAGATGAATTTGAAACTCTAAATCCAACATGGTTACTAGTAGCTCTTTGAAACTTGACAAAAAAGGAGTTCTCAGTTTTGTGTCTATGGTTTGTTTCCTCTTCAAGTAGCCCTAGGCACAGACTGTGGAAAAGCACTTTCATTGAGAGGGGTTGCCAAGCTTCCAAGAATAACGAGTTTCCGAAATACCAGCAAATATTTTTTCACCCAATCTTGATGATACTTGGAGCTAATGATCAGTACACAAATCCCACTTGGCTCACCAAAATTTGTTCTTCTATGTTGAAGCGTTCGTCTACAGTAGCAGTTTTTATATTTAGGTTAACCTCTGTTCTCTCCTATATAGATAGATGAATTCGGAACTCTAAATCCAACGTGGTTTGTAGTAGCTCTTTGAAACTGGACAAAATAAAGGAACTCTCAGTTTTGTCTCTATGGTTTGTTTCCTCTTCAAGTAGCCCTAGGCAAAGACTATGGAAAAGCATTTTCATTGAGAGGGGTTGCCAAGCTTCTAAGAATTAACGAGTTTCCGAAATACCAGCAAGTATTTTTTCACCCAATCTTGATGATACTTCGTGGTAATGATCAGTACACAAATCCCACTTGGCTCAGCAAATCTTCTTCTTCTAGGTTGAAGCGTTCGACTACAGTAGAAGTTTTCATATTTAGGTTTCCCTCTGTTCTCTCCTATATAGATAGATGAATTTGGAACTCTAAATTCAACATGCTTTGTAGTAGCTCATTGAAACTTGACAAAATAAAGCAGTTCTCAGTTTTGTCTCTATGGTTTGTTTCCTCTTCAAGTAGCTCTAGGCACAGACTGTGGAAAAGCACTTTCATTGAAAGGGGTTGCCAAGCTTCCAAGAAATTACGAGTTTATGAAATACCAGCAAATATTTTTTCACCCAATCTTGATGATACGTTTTGGTAATGACAAGTACACAAACCCCACTTGGCTCACCAAATTTTGTTCTTCTAGGTTGAAGCGTTCGTCCAAAGTAGCAGTTTTTATATTTAGGTTTCCCTCCGTTCTCTCCTATATAGATAGATGAATTTGGAACTCTAAATCCAACATGGTTTGTAGTAGCTCTTTGAAACTTTAAAAAATAAAGGAGTTCTCAGTTTTGTCTCTATGGTTTGTTTAATCTTCCAGGAGCCCTAGGCACAGACTGTGGAAAAGCACTTTCATTGAGAGGGGTTGCCAAGCTCTAAGAAATAACGAGTTTCCGTAATACCAGCATATATTTTTTCACGCAATCTTGATGATACTTGGTGGTAATGATCAGTACACAAATCCCACTTGGCTCACCAAATTTTGTTCTTCTAGGTTTAAGCGTTCGTCTACAGTAGCAGTTTTTACATTTAGGTTTCCCTCTGTTCTCTCATATATAGATAGATGAATTTGGAACTCTAAATCCAACATGGTTGGTAGTAGCTTTTTAAAACTTAACAAAATAAAGGAGTTCTCAGTTTTGTCTCTATGGTTTGTTTCCTCTTCAAGTAGCAATAGGCACAAACTGTGGATAAGCACTTTCAATGAAACAGGTTGCCAAGCTTCCAAGAAATTACGAGTTTATGAAATACCAGCGAATATTTTTTCACGCAATCTTGATGATACGTGGTGATAATGACCAGTACACAAATCCCACTTGGCTCACCAAATTTTGTTTTCTAGGTTGAAGTGTTCATCCACAGAAGCAGTTTTTATAGTTAGGTTTCCCTCTGTTCTCTCCTATATAGATAGATGAAATTGGAACTCCAAATTAAACATGGTTTGTAGTAGCTCTTTGAAACTTGAAAAAATAAATTAGTTCTCAGTTTTGTCTCAATGGTTTGTTTAATCTTCAAGGTGCCCTAGGCACAGACTGTGGACAAGCACTTTCATTGAGAGGGGTTACCAAGCTCTAAGAAATAACGAGTTTCCGAAATACCAGCAAATATTTTTCCACCCAATCTTGAAGATACTTGGTGGTAATGATCAGTATACAAATCCCACTTGGCTCACCAAATTTTGTTCTTCTAGGTTTAAGCGTTCATCTACGGTAGCAGTTTTTATATTTAGGTTTCCCTCTGTTCTCTCATATATAGATAGATGAATTTGGAACTCTAAATCCAACATGGTTTGTAGTAGCTCTTTGAAACTTAACAAAATAAAGGAGTTCTCAGTTTTGTCTCTATGGTTTGTTTCCTCTTCAAGTAGCCCTAGGCACAGACTGTGGAAAATCACTTTAATTTAGAGGGGTTGCCAAGCTTCAAAGAAATAAAGAGTTTCAGAAATACCAGCAAAAATTTTTTCACCCAATCTTGATTATACTTGGTGGTAATGATCAGTACAAAAATCCCACTTGGCTCACCAAATTTTCTTTTTCTAAGTTGAAGCGTTCGTCTATAGTAGCAGTTTTTATATTTAGGTTTCGCTCTGTTCTCTCCTATATAGATAGATGAATTTAGAACTCTAAATCCAACATGGTTTGTAGTAGCTCTTTGAAACTTAACAAAATAAAGTAGTTCTCAGTTTTGTCTCTATGGTTTTGTTTCCTCTTCAAGTAGCTCTAGGCACAGACTGTGGAACAGCACTTTCATTGAGAGGGGTGGCCAAGCTTCCAAGAAATTATGAGTTTCTGAAAACCAGCAAATATTTTTTCACCCAATCTTGATGATATTTGGTGGTAATGATCAGTACAGAAATCCCACTTGGCTTACCAAATTTTGTTCTTCTAGGTTGAAGCGTTCGTTTACAGTAGCAGTTTATATTTTTAGGTTTCGCTCTGTTCACTCCTATATAGATAGATGAATTTGGAACTATAAATCGCACATGGTTTGTAGTAGCTCTTTGAAACTTGAAAAAATAAAGGAGTTCTCAGATTTGTCTCTATGGTTTGTTTCCTCTTCAAGTAGCCCTAGGCACATACTGTGGAAAAGCACTTTCATTGAGAGGGGTTGCCATGCTTCTAAGAATTAACGATTTTCAGAAATACCAGCAAATATTTTTTCACCCAATCTTGATAATACTTCGTGGTAATGATCAGTACACAATTCCCACTTGGCTCACCAAATTTTGTTCTTATAGGTTGAAGCTTTCGTCTACAGTAGCAGTTTTTATATTTAGGTTTCCCTCTGTTCTCTCCTATATAGATAGATGTATTTGGAACTCTAAATAAAACATGGTTTGTAGTTGCTCTTTGAAACTTGACAAAGTAAAGGAGTTCTTAGTTTTGTCTCTATGGCTTTTTTCCGCTTCATGTAGCATTAGGCACAGAGTGTGGACAGGCACTTTAATTGAGAGGGGTTGCCAAGCTTCTGGGAAATAACGAGTTTCGAAATACCAGCAAATATTTTTTCACCCAATCTTGATGATACTTGGAGCAAATGACCAGGACACAAATCCCACTTGGCTCACCAAATTTTGTTCTTCTAGGTTGAAGCGTTCGTCCACAGTAGCAGTTTTTATATTTAGGTTTCCCTCCGTTCTCTCCTATATAGATAGATGAATTTGGAACTCTAAATCCAACATGGTTTGTAGTAGCTCTTTGAAACTTGAAAAAAATTAAGGAGTTCTCAGTTTTGTCTCTATGGTTTGTTTAATCTTCAAGAAGCCCTAGGCACATACTGTGGAAAAGCACTTTCATTGAGAGGGGTTGCCAAGCTCTAAGAAATAACGAGTTTCCGAAATACCAGCAAATATTTTTTCAATCAATCTTGATGATACTTGGTGGTAATGATCAGTACACAGATCCCACTTGGCTCAACTAAGTTTGTTCTTCTAGGTTGAAGCGTTCATCTACAGTAGCAGTTCTTATATTTAGGTTTCACTCTGTTCTCTCATATATAGATAGAAGAATTTGGAACTCTAAATCCAACATGGTTACTAGTAGCTCTGTGAAACTTGACAAAAAAGGAGTTCTCAGTTTTGAGTCTATGGTTTGTTTCCACTTCAAGTAGCCCTAGGCACAGACTGTGGAAAAGCACTTTCATTGATTGGGGTTGCCAAGCTTCTAAGAAATAACGAGTTTCCGAAATACCAGCAAATATATTTTCTCCCAATCTTGATGATACTTGGAGCTAATGATCAGTACACAAATCCTACTTGGCTCACCAAATTTTGTTCTTCTATGTTGAAGCGTTCGTCTACAGTAGCAGTTTTTATATTTAGGTTAACCTCCGTTCTCTCCTATATAGATAGATGTATATGGAACTCTAAATAAAACATGGTTTGTAGTTGCTCTTTGAAACTTGACAAAGTAAAGGAGTTCTTCGTTTTGTCTCTATGGCTTGTTTCCGCTTCATGTAGCACTAGGCACAGAGTGTGGAAAGGCACTTTAATTGAGAGGGGTTGCCAAGCTTCTGGGAAATAACGAGTTTCCGAAATACCAGCAAATATTTTTTCACCCAATCTTGATGATACTTGGAGCTAATGACCAGTACACAAATCCCACTTGGCTCACCATATTTTGTTCTTCTAGGTTGAAGCGTTCGTCCACAGTAGCAGTTTTTATATTTAGGTTTCCCTCCGTTCTCTCCTATATAGATAGATGAATTTGGAACTCTAAATCCAACATGGTTTGTAGTAGCTCTTTGAAACTTGAAAAAATTAAGGAGTTCTCAGTTTTGTCTCTATGGTTTGTTTAATCTTCAAGGAGCCCTAGGCACATACTGTGGAAAAGCACTTTCATTTAGAGGGGTTGCCAAGCTCTAAGAAATAACGAGTTTCTGAAATACCAGCAAATATTTCTTCACCCAATCCGATGATACTTGGTGGTAATGATCAGTACACAGATCCCACTTGGCTCAACTAAGTTTGTTCTTCTAGGTTGAAGCGTTCGTCTACAGTAGCAGTTCTTATATTTAGGTTTCACTCTGTTCTCTCATATATAGATAGAAGAATTTGGAACTCTAAATCCAACATGGTTACTAGTAGCTCTGTGAAACTTGACAAAAAAGGAGTTCTCAGTTTTGAGTCTATGGTTTGTTTCCACTTCAAGTAGACCTAGGCACAGACTGTGGAAAAGCACTTTCATTGATTGGGGTTGCCAAGCTTCTAAGAAATAACGAGTTTCCCAAATACCAGCAAATATTTTTTCACCCAATCTTGATGATACTTGGAGCTAATGATCAGTACACAAATCCTACTTGGCTCACCAAATTTTGTTCTTCTATGTTGAAGCGTTCGTCTACAGTAGCAGTTTTTATATTTAGGTTAACCTCTTCTCTCCTATATAGATAGATGAATTCGGAACTCTAAATCCAACGTGGTTTGAAGTAGCTCTTTGAAACTTGACAAAATAAAGGAGTTCTCAGTTTTGTCTCTATGGTTTGTTTCCTCTTCAAGTAGCCCTAGGCACAGACTGTAGAAAACACTTTCATTGAGAGGGGTTGCCAAGCTTCTAAGAAATAACGAGTTTCTGAAATACCAGCAAATATTTTTTCACCCAATTTTGATGATACTTGGTGGTAACGATCAGTATACAAATCCCACTTGGCTCACCAAATTTTGTTCTTCTTGGTTTAAGCGTTGGTCTACAGTAGCAGTTTATATATTTAGGTTTCCCCCTGTTCTCTCATATATAGATAGATGAATATGGAACTCTAAATCCAACATGGTTTGAAGTAGCTCTTTGAAACTTGACAAAATAAAGGAGTTCTCAGTTTTGTCTCTATGGTTTGTTTCCTCTTCAAGTAGCCCTAGGCACAGACTGTGGAAAAGCATTTTCATTGAGAGGGGTTGCCAAGCTTCTAAGAATTAACGAGTTTCCGAAATACCAGGAAATATTTTTTCACCCAATCTTGATGATACTTGGTGGTAATGATCAGTACACATATCCCACTTGGCTCACCAAATTTTGTTCTTCTAGGTTGAAGCGTTTGTCTATAGTAGCAGTTTTTGTATTTAGGTTTCCCTCTGTTCTCTCCTATATAGATAGATGAATTTTTCACTCTAAATTCAACATGGTTTGTAGTAGCTCTTTGAAACTTGACAAAATAAAGTAGTTCTCAGTTTTGTCTCTATCGTTTGTTTCCTCTTCAAGTAGCTCTTGGCACAGACTGTGGAAAAGCACTTTCATTGAAAGGGGTGGCCAAGCTTCCAAGAAATAACGAGTTTCCGAAATACCAGCAAATATTTTTTCACCCAATCTTGATGATACTTGGTGGTAATGATCGGTACAAAAATCCCACTTGACTCACCAAAATTTGTTCTGCTATTTTGAAGCATTCGTTTACAGTAGCAGTTTATATTTTAGGTTTCCCTCTGTTCTCCCCTATATAGATAGATGAATTTGGAACTATAAATCCAACATGGTTTTTAGTAGCTCTTTGAAACTTGACAAAAAAAAAGTAGTTCTCAGTTTTGTCTCTATGATTTGTTTCTTCTTCAAGTAGACCTAAGCAGAGACTGTGGAAAAGCACTTTCATTGAAAGGGGTGGCCAAGCTTCCAAGAAATTACGAGTTTATGAAATACCAGCAAATATTTTTTCACCCAATCTTGATGATACGTGGTGGTAATGAGCAGTACACAAATCCCACTTTGCTCACCAAGTTTTGTTCTTCTAGGTTGAAGCGTTCGTCCACAGTAGCAGTTTTTATATCTAGGTTTCCTCCGTTCTCTCCTATATAGATAAATGAATTTGGAATTATAAATCCAACATGGTTTTTAGTAGCTCTTTGAAACTTGACAAAAAAAAAGTAGTTATCAGTTTTGTCTCTATGATTTGTTTCTTCTTCAAGTAGACCTAAGCAGAGACTGTTGAAAAGCACTTTCATTGAAAAGGGTTGCCAAGCTTCCAAGAAATTATGAGTTTCCGAAATACCAGCAAATATTTATTCACCCAATCTTGATGATACGTGGTGGTAATGACCAGTACACAAATCCCACTTGGCTCACCAAATGTTGTGCTGCTAGGTTGAAGCGTTCGTCTACAGTAGCAGTTTTTATATTTAGGTTTTCCTCTGTTCTCTCCTATATAGATAGATGAATTTGGAACACTAAATCCAACATGGTTTTTAGAGGCTCTTTGAAACTTGACAAAATAAAGGAGTTCTCAGTTTTGTCTATATGGTTTGTTTCCTCTTCAAGTAGCCCTAGGCACAGACTGTGGAAAAGCACTTTCATTGAAAGGGGTTGCCAAGCTTCCAAGAATACGAGTTTATAAAATACCAGCAAATATTTTTTCACCCAATCTTGATGATACGTGGTGGTAATGACCAGTACACAAATCCCACTTGGCTCACCAAATTTTGTTTTTCTAGGTTGAAGCGTTCGTTTACAGTAGCAGTTTTTATATTTAAGTTTTGCTCTGTTCCCTCCTATATAGATAGATGAATTTGGAACTCTAAATCCAACATGGTTTGTAGTAGCTCTTTGACACTTGACAAAATAAAGGAGTTCTCAGTTTTTTCTCTATGGTTTGTTTCCTCTTCAAGTAGCCCTAGGCACATACTGTGGAAAAGCACTTTCACTGAGAGGGGTTGCCAAGCTTCTAAGAATTAACGATTTTCCAAAATACCAGCAAATATTTTTTCACCCAATCTTGATAATACTTCGTGGTAATAATCAGTACACAAATCCCACTTGGCTCACCAAATTTTGTTCTTCTAGGTTGAAGCTTTCGTCTACAGTAGCAGTTTTTATATTTAGGTTTCCCTCTGTTCTCTCATATATAGATAGATGAATTTGGAACTCTAAATAAAACATGGTTTGTAGTAGCTCTTTCATACTTGACAAAATAAAGGAGTTCTTAGTTTTGTCTGTATGGTTTGTTTAATCTTCAAGGAGCCCTAGGCACAACTGTGGAAAAGCACTTTCTTTGAGAGGGGTTGCCAAGCTTCTAAGGAATACGAGTTTCCAAAATACCAGCAAATATTTTTTCACCCAATATTGATGATACTTGGTGGTAATGATCAGTACACAAACCCTACTTGGCTCACCTAATTTTGTTCTTCTAGGTTGAAGCGTTCGTCTACAGTAGCAGTTTTTATATTTAGGTTTTGCTCTGTTCCCTCTTATATAGATAGATGAATTTGGAACTCTAAATCCAACATGGTTTGTAGTAGCTCTTTGAAACTTGACAAAATAAAGGAGTTCTCAGTTTTTCCTCTATGGTTTGTTTCCTCTTCAAGTAGCCCTAGGCACATACTGTGGAAAAGCACTTTCACTGAGACGGGTTGCCAAGCTTCTTAGAATTAACGATTTTCCGAAATACCAGCAAATATTTTTTCACCCAATCTTGATAATACTTCGGGGTAATAATCAGTACACAAATCCCACTTGGCTCACCACTTTTTGTTCTTCTAGGTTGAAGCTTTCGTCTACAGTAGCAGTTTTTATATTTAGGTTTCCCTCTGTTCTCTCATATATAGATAGATGAATTTGCAACTCTAAATAAAACATGGTTTGTAGTAGCTCTTTCAAACTTGACAAAATAAAGGAGTTCTTAGTTTTGTCTCTATGGTTTGTTTAATCTTCAAGAAGCCCTAGGCACAACTGTGGAAAAGCACTTTCATTGAGAGGGGTTGCCAAGCTTCTAAGGAATACGAGTTTCCAAAATACCAGCAAATATTTTTTCACCCAATCTTGATGATACTTGGTGGTAATGATCAGTACACAAACCCTACTTGGCTCACCTAATTTTGTTCTTCTAGGTTGAAGCGTTCGTCTACAGTAGCAGTTTTTATATTTAGGTTTCACTCTGTTCTCTTATATATAGATAGAAGAATTTGGAACTCTAAATCCAACATGGTTACCAGTAGCTCTTTGAAACTTGAAAAAAAAGGAGTTCTCAGTTTTGTGTCTATGGTTTCTTTCCTCTTCAAGTAGCCCTAGGCACAGACTGTGGAATAGCACTTTCATTGATCGGGGTTGCCAAGCTTCTAAGAAATAACGAGTTTCCGAAATACCAACAAATATTTTTTCACCCAATCTTGATGATACTTGGAGCTAATGATCAGTACACAAATCCCACCTGGCTCACCAAATTTTGTTCTTCTATGTTGAAGCGTTCTTCTACAGTAGCAGTTTTTATATTTAGGTTAATCTCTGTTCTCTCCTATATAGATAGATGAATTCGGAACTCTAAATCCAACGTGGTTTGTAGTAGCTCTTTGAAACTTGACAAAATAAAGGAGCTCTCAGTTTTGTCTCTATGGTTTGTTTCCTCTTCAAGTAGCCCTAGGCACAGACTGTGGAAAAGCATGTTCATTGAGAGGGGTTGCCAAGCTTCTAAGAATTAACGAGCTTCCGAAATACCAGCAAGTATTTTTTCACCGAATCTTGATGATACTTGGCGGTAATGATCAGTACACAAATCCCACTTGGCTCAGCAAATTTTGTTCTTCTAGGTTGAAGCGTTAGTCTACAGTAGGAGTTTTTATATTTAGGTTTCCCTCTGTTCTCTCCTATATAGTCAGATGAATTTGGAACTCTAAATTCAACATGGTTTGTAGTAGCTCTTTGAACCTTGACAAAATAAAGCAGTTCTCAGTTTTGTCTCTATGGTTTGTTTCCTCTTCAAGTAGCTCTAGGCACAGACTGTGGAAAAGCACTTTCATTAAAAGGGGTGGCCAAGCTGCCAAGAGATAACGAGTTTCCGAAATACCAGCAAATATTTTTTCACCCAAAATTGATGATACTTGGTGGTAACGATCGGTACACAAATCCCACTTGACTCACCAAAACTTGTTCTTCTAGTTTGAAGTGTTCGTTTACAGTAGCAGTTTATATTTTTAGGTTTCCCTCTGTTCTCTTCTATATAGATAGATAATTTGGAACTATAAATCCAACATGGTTTTTAGTAGCTCTTTGAAACTTCACAAAATAAAGTAGTTCTCAGTTTTGTCTCTATGATTTGTTTCCTCTTCAAGTAGACCTAAGCAGAGATTGTGGAAAAGCACTTTCATTGAAAAGGGTTGCCAAGCTTCCAAGAAATTACGAGTTTCCGAAATACCAGCAAATATTTTTTCACCCAATCTTGATGATACGTTTTGGTAATGACAAGTACACAAATCCCACTTGGCTCTCCAAATTTTGTTCTTCTAGGTTGAAGCGTTCGTCCACAGTAGCAGTTTTTATATTTAGGTTTCCCTCTGTTCTCTCCTATATAGATAGATGAATTTGGAACTCTAAATCCAATATGGTTTGTAGTAGCCCTTGGAAACTTGAGAAAATAAAGGAGTTCTCAGTTTTGTCTCTATGGTTTGTTTAATCTTCAAGGAGCCCTTGGCACAGACTGTGGAAAAGCACTTTCATTGAGAGGGGTTGCCAAGCTTTAAGAAATAACGAGTTTCTGAAATACCAGCAAATATTTTTTCACCCAATCTTGATGATACTTGGTGGTAATGATCAGTACACTAATCCCACTTGGCTCACCGAATATTGTTCTTCTAGGTTGAAGCGTACATCTACAGTAGCAGTTTTTATATTTAGGTTTCCCTCTGTTCTCTCCTACATAGATAGATGAATTTGGAACTCTAAATCCAACATGGTTTCTAGTAGCTCTTTGAAACTTGACAAAATAAAGCAGTTCTCAGTTTTGTCTCTTTGGTTTGTTTCCTCTTCAAGTAGCTCTAGGCACAGACTGTGGAAAAGCACTTTCATTGAGAGGGGTTGCCAAGCTTCAAGAAATAACGAGTTTCCGAAATACCAGCAAATATTTTTTCACCCAATCTTGATGATACGTTTTGGTAATGACAAGTACACAAATCCCACTTGGCTAACCAAATTTATTTCTTCTAGGTTGAAGCGTTCGTCCACAGTAGCAGTTTTTATATTTAGGTTTCCCTCTGTTCTCTCCTATATAGATAGATGAATTTGGAACTCTAAATCCAATATGGTTTGTAGTAGCTCTTTCAAACTTGAAAAAATAAAGGAGTTCTCAGTTTTGTCTCTATGGTTTGTTTAATCTTCAAGGAGCCCTAGGCACAGACTGTGGAAAAGCACTTTCATTGAGAGGGGTTGCCAAGTTTCTAAGAAATAACGAGTTTCCAAAATACCAGCAAATATTTTTTCACCCAAACTTGATGATACTTGGAGCTAATGACCAGTACACAAATCCCACTTGGCTCACCAAATTTTCTTCTTCTAGGTTGAAGCGTTCGTCCAAAGTAGCAGTTTTTATATTTAGGTTTCCCTCCGTTCTCTCCTATATAGATAGATGAATTTGGAACTCTAAATCCAACATGGTTTGTAGTAGCTCTTTGAAACTTTAAAAAATAAAGGAGTTCTCAGTTTTGTCTCTATGGTTTGTTTAATCTTCAAGGAGCCCTAGGCACAGACTGTGGAAAAGCACTTTCATTGAGAGGGGTTCCCAAGCTCTAAGAAATAACGAGTTTCCGTAATACCAGCAAATATTTTTTCACCCAATCTTGATGATACTTGGTGGTAATGATCAGTACAGAAATCCCACTTGGCTCACCAAATTTTGTTCTTCTAGGTTTAAGCGTTCGTCTACAGTAGCAGTTTTTACATTTAGGTTTCCCTCTGTTCTCTCATATATAGATAGATGAATTTGGAACTCTAAATCCAACATGGTTGGTAGTAGCTTTTTAAAACTTGAAAAAATAAAGGAGTTCTCAGTTTTGTCTCTATTGTTTGTTTCCTCTTCAAGTAGCCCTAGGCACAGACTGTGGATAAGCACTTTCAATGAAACAGGTTGCCAAGCTTCCAAGAAATTACGAGTTTATGAAATACCAGCGAATATTTTTTCACCCAATCTTGATGATACGTGGTTATAATGACCAGTACACAAATCACACTTGGCTCACCAAATTTTGTTTTTCTAGGTTGAAGCGTTCATCCACAGAAGCAGTTTTTATAGTTAGGTTTCCCTCTGTTCTGTCCTATATAGATAGATGAAATTGGAACTCCAAATTAAACATGGTTTGTAGTAGCTCTTTGAAACTTGAAAAAATAAATTAATTCTCAGTTTTGTCTCTATGGTTTGTTTAATCTTCAAGGTGCCCTAGGCACAGACTGTGGACAAGCACTTTCATTGAGAGGGGTTGCCAAGCTCTAAGAAATAACGCGTTTCCGAAATACCAGCAAATATTTTTCCACCCAATCTTGAAGATACTTGGTGGTAATGATCAGTATACAAATCCCACTTGGCTCACCAAATTTTGTTCTTCTAGGTTTAAGCGTTCATCTACAGTAGCAGTTTTTATATTTAGGTTTCCCTCTGTTCTCTCATATATAGATAGATGAATTTGGAACTCTAAATCCAACATGGTTTGTAGTAGCTCTTTGAAACTTGACAAAATAAAGGAGTTCTCAGTTTTGTCTCTATGGTTTGTTTCCTCTTCAAGTAGCCCTAGGCACAGACTGTGGAAAATCTCTTTAATTTAGAGGGTTGCCAAGCTTCAAAGAAATAACGAGTTTCAGAAATACCAGCAAAAATTTTTTCACCCAATCTTGATTATACTTGGTGGTAATGATCAGTACAAAAATCCCACTTGGCTCACCAAATTTTCTTTTTCTAAGTTGAAGCGTTCGTCTATAGTAGCAGTTTTTATATTTAGGTTTCGCTCTGTTCTCTCCTATATAGATAGATGAATTTGGAACTCTAAATCCAACATGGTTTGTAGTATCTCTTTGAAACTTAACAAAATAAAGTAGTTCTCAGTTTTGTCTCTATAGTTTGTTTCCTCTTCAAGTAGCTCTAGGCACAGACTGTGGAACAGCACTTTCATTGAGAGGGGTGGCCAAGCTTCCAAGAAATTATGAGTTTCCGAAATACCAGCAAATATTTTTTCACCCAATCTTGATGATATTTGGTGGTAATGATCAGTACAGAAATCCCACTTGGCTCACCAAATTTTGTTCTTCTAATTTGAAGCGTTCGTTTACAGTAGCAGTTTATATTTTTAGGTTTCGCTCTGTTCTCTCCTATATAGATAGATGAATTTGGAACTATAAATCCCACATGGTTTGTAGTAGCTCTTTGAAACTTGAAAAAATAAAGGAGTTCTCAGTTTTGTCTCTATGGTTTGTTTCCTCTTCAAGTAGCCCTAGGCACATACTGTGGAAAAGCACTTTCATTGAGAGGGTTTGAGATGCTTCTAAGAATTAACGATTTCCGAAATACCAGCAAATATTTTTTTACCCAATCTTGATAACACCTCGTGGTAATGATCAGTACACAATTCCCACTTGGCTCACAAAATTTTGTTCTTCTAGGTTGAAGCTTTCGTCTACAGTAGCAGTTTTTATATTTAGGTTTCCCTCTGTTCTCTCCTATATAGATACATGTATTTGGAACTCTAAATAAAACATGGTTTGTAGTTGCTCTTTGAAACTTCACAAAGTAAAGGAGTTCTTAGTTTTGTCTCTATGGCTTGTTTCCACTTCATGTATCACTAGGCACAGAGTGTGGAAAGGCACTTTAATTGAGAGGGGTTGCCAAGCTTCTGGGAAATAACGAGTTTCCGAAATACCAGCAAATATTTTTTCACCCAATCTTGATGATACTTGGAGCTAATGACCAGTACACAAATCCCACTTGGCTCACCAAATTTTGTTCTTCTAGGTTGAAGCGTTCGTCCACAGTAGCAGTTTTTATATTTAGGATTCCCTCCGTTCTCTCCTATATAGATAGATGAATTTGGAACTCTAAATCCAACATGGTTTTTAGTAGCTCTTTGAAACTTGAAAAAATTAAAAAGTTCTCAGTTTTGTCTCTATGGTTTGTTTAATCTTCAAGGAGCCCTAGGCACAGACTGTGGAAAAGCACTTTCATTGAGAGGGGTTGCCAAGCTCTAAGAAATAACGAGTTTCCGAAATACCAGCAAATATTTTTTCACCCAATCTTGATGATACTTGGTGGTAATGATCAGTACACAGATCCCACTTGGCTCAACTAAGTTTGTTCTTCTAGGTTGAAGCGTTCGTCTAGAGTAGCAGTTGTTATATTTAGATTTCACTCTGTTCTCTCATATATAGATAGAAGAATTTGGAAATCTAAATCCAACATGGTTACTAGTAGCTCTGTGAAACTTGACAAAATAGGAGTTCTCAGTTTTGAGTCTATGGTTTGTTTCCACTTCAAGTAGCCCTAGGCACAGACTGTGGAAAAGCACTTTCATTGATTGGGGTTGCCAAGCTTCTAAGAAATAACGAGTTTCCGAAATACCAGCAAATATTTTTTCACCCAATCTTGATGATACTTGGAGCTAATGATCAGTACACAAATCCTACTTGGCTCACCAAATTTTTCTTCTATGTTGAAGCGTTCGTCTACAGTAGCAGTTTTTATATTTAGGTTAACCTCTTCTCTCCTATATAGATAGATGAATTCGGAACTCTAAATCCAACGTGGTTTGTAGTAGCTCTTTGAAACTTGACAAAATAAAGGAGCTCTCAGTTTTGTCTCTATGGTTTGTTTCCTCTTCAAGTAGCCCTAGGCACAGACTGTGGAAAAGCATTTTCATTGAGAGGGGTTGCCAAGCTTCTAAGAGTTAACGAGCTTCCGAAATACCAGCAAGTATTTTTTCACCCAATCTTGATGAAACTTCGTGGTAATGATCAGTACACAAATCCCACTTGGCACAGCAAATTTTGTTCTTCTAGGTTGAAGCGTTCCTCTACAGTTGGAGTTTTTATATTTAGGTTTCCCTCTGTTCTCTCCTATATAGTTAGATGAATTTGGAACTATAAATCCAACATGGTTTTTAGTAGCTCTTTGAAACTTCACAAAAAAACGTAGTTCTCAGTTTTGTCTCTATGATTTGTTTCCTCTTCAAGTAGACCTAAGCAGAGACTGTGGAAAAGCACTTTCATTGAAAAGGGTTGCCAAGATTCCAAGAAATTACGAGTTTCCGAAATACCAGCAAATATTTTTTCACCCAATCTTGATGATACGTTTTGGTAATGACAAGTACACAAATCCCACTTGGCTCACCAAATTTTGTTCTTGTAGGTTGAAGCGTTCGTCCACAGTAGCAGTTTTTATATTTAGTTTCCCTCTGTTCTCTCCTATATAGATAGATAAATTTGGAACTCTAAATCCAATATGGTTTGTAGTAGCTCTTTGAAACTTGAAAAAATAAAGGAGTTCTCATTTTGGTCTCTATGTTTTGTTTAATCTTCAAGGAGCCCTAGGCACAGACTGTAGAAAACATTTTCATTGAGAGGGGTTGCCAAGCTTCTAAGAAATAAAGAGTTTTCGAAATAATAGCAAATATTTTTTCACCCAATCTTGATGATACTTGGTGGTAACGATCAGTATACAAATCCCACTTGGCTCACCAAATTTTGTTCTTCTTGGTTTAAGCGTTGGTCTACAGTAGCAGTTAATATATTTAGGTTTCACCCTGTTCTCTCATATATAGATAGGTGAATATGGAACTCTAAATCCAACATGGTTTGAAGTAGCTCTTTGAAACTTGACAAAATAAAGGAGTTCTCAGTTTTGTCTCTATGGTTTGTTTCCTCTTCAAGTAGCCCTAGGCACAGACTGTGGAAAAGCATTTTCATTTAGAGGGGTTGCCAAGCTTCTAAGAATTAACGAGTTTCCGAAATACCAGGAAATATTTTTTCACCCAATCTTGATGATACTTCGTGGTAATGATCAGTACACAAATCCCACTTGGCTCACCAAATTTTGTTCTTCTAGGTTGAAGCGTTTGTCTACAGTAGCAGTTTTTATATTTAGGTTTCCCTCTGTTCTCTCCTATATAGATAGATGAATTTTTAACTCTAAATTTAACATGGTTTGTAGTAGCTCTTTGAAACTTGACAAAATAAAGTAGTTCTCAGTTTTGTCTCTATCGTTTGTTTCCTCTTCAAGTAGCTCTAGGCACAGACTGTGGAAAAGCACTTTCATTGAAAGGGGTGGCCAAGCTTCCAAGAAATAACGAGTTTCCGAAATACCAGCAAATATTTTTTCACCCAATCTTGATGATACTTGGTGGTAATGATCGGTACACAAATCCCACTTGACTCACCAAAATTTGTTCTGCTAGTTTGAAGCGTTCGTTTACAGTAGCAGTTTATATTTTTAGGTTTCCCTCTGTTCTCCCCTATATAGATAGATGAATTTGGAACTATAAATCCAACATGGTTTTTAGTAGCTCTTTGAAACTTGACAAAAAAAAAAGTAGTTCTCAGTTTTGTCTCTATGATTTGTTTCTTCTTCAAGTAGACCTAAGCAGAGACTGTGGAAAAGCACTTTCATTGAAAAGGGTTGCCAAGCTTCCAAGAAATTACGAGTTTCCGAAATACCTGCAAATATTTTTTCACCCAATCTTCATGATACGTTTTGGTAATGACAAGTAAAAATCACACTTGGCTCACCAAATTTTGTTCTTCTAGGTTGAAGCGTTCGTCTACAGTAGCAGTTTTTATATTTAGGTTTCCCTCTTTCTCTCCTATATAGATAGATGAATTTGAAACTCTAAATCCAACATGGTTTGTAGTAGCTCTTTGAAACTTGACAAATAAAGGAGTTCTCAGCTTTGTCTCTATGTTTTGTTTAATCTTCCAGGAGCCCTAGGCACAGACTGTGGAAAAGCACTTTCATTGAAAGGGGTGGACAAGCTTCCAAGAAATTACGAGTTTATGAAATACCAGCAAATATTTTTTCACCCAATCTTGATGATACGTGGTGGTAATGACCAGTACACAAATCCCACTTGGCTCACCAAGTTTTGTTCTTCTAGGTTGAAGCGTTCGTCCACAGTAGCAGTTTTTATATCTAGGTTTCCCTCCGTTCTCTCCTATATAGATAGATGAATTTGGAACTATAAATCCAACATGGTTTTTAGTAGCTTTTTGAAACTTGACAAAAAAAAAAAGTAGTTCTCAGTTTTGTCTCTATGATTTGTTTCTTCTTCAAGTAGACCTAAGCAGAGACTCTTGAAAAGCACTTTCATTGAAAAGGGTTGCCAAGCTTCCAAGAAATTACGAGTTTCCGAAATACCAGCAAATATTTTTTCACCCAATCTTGATAATATATTTTGGTAATGACAAGTAAACAAATCCCACTTGGCTCACCAAATTTTGTTCTTCTAGGTGGAAGCGTTCGTCTACAGTAGCAGTTTTTATATTTAGGTTTCCCTCTGTTCTCTCCTATATAAATAGATGAATTTGGAACTCTAAATCCAACATGGTTTGTAGTAGCTCTTTGAAACTTGACAAAATATAGGAGTTCTCAGTTTTGTCTCTATGGTTTGTTTCCTCTTCAAGTAGCCCTAGGCACAGACTGTGGAAAAGCACTTTCACTGAAACGGGTTGCCAAGCTTCCAAGAAATTACGAGTTTATGAAATACCAGCAAATATTTATTCACCCAATCTTGATGATACGTGGTGGTAATGACCAGTACACAAATCCCACTTGGCTCACCAAATGTTGTGCTGCTAGGTTGATGCGTTCGTCTACAGTAGCAGTTTTTATATTTAGGTTTTCCTCTGTTCTCTCCTATATAGATAGATGAATTTGGAACACTAAATCCAACATGGTTTTTAGAGGCTCTTTGAAACTTGACAAAATAAAGGAATTCTCAGTTTTGTCTATATGGTTTGTTTCCTCTTCAAGTAGCCCTAGGCACAGACTGTGGAAAAGCACTTTCATTGAAAAGGGTTGCCAAGCTTCCAAGAATACGAGTTTATAAAATACCAGCAAATATTTTTTCACCCAATCTTGATGATACGTGGTGGTAATGACCAGTACACAAATCCCACTTGGCTCACCAAACTTTGTTTTTCTAGGTTGAAGCGTTCGTTTACAGTAGCAGTTTTTATATTTAGGTTTTGCTCTGTTCCCTCCTATATAGATAGATGAATTTGGAACTCTAAATCCAACATGGTTTGTAGTAGCTCTTTGACACTTGACAAAATAAAGGAGTTCTCAGTTTTTTCTCTATGGTTTGTTTCCTCTTCAAGTAGCCCTAGGCACATTCTGTGGAAAAGCACTTTCACTGAGAGGGGTTGCCAAGCTTCTAAGAATTAACGATTTTCCGAAATACCAGCAAATATTTTTTCACCCAATCTTGATAATACTTCGTGGTAATAATCAGTACACAAATACCACTTGGCTCACCAAATTTTGTTCTTCTAGGTTGAAGCTTTCGTCTACAGTAGCAGTTTTTATATTTAGGTTTCCCTCTGTTCTCTCATATATAGATAGATGAATTTGGAACTCTAAATAAAACATGGTTTGTAGTAGCTCTTTCAAACTTGACAAAATAAAGGAGTTCTTAGTTTTGTATCTATGGTTTGTTTAATCTTCAAGGAGCCCTAGGCACAACTGTGGAAAAGCACTTTCATTGAGAGGGGTTGCCAAGCTTCTAAGGAATACGAGTTTCCAAAATACCAGCAAATATTTTTTCACCCAATATTGATGATACTTGGTGGTAATGATCAGTACACAAACCCTACTTGGCTCACCTAATTTTGTTCTTCTAGGTTGAAGCGTTCGTCTACAGTAGCAGTTTTTATATTTAGGTTTTGCTCTGTTCCCTCCTATATAGATAGATGAATTTGGAACTCTAAATCCAACATGGTTTGTAGTAGCTCTTTGAAACTTGACAAAATAAAGGAGTTCTCAGTTTTTCCTCTATGGTTTGTTTCCTCTTCAAGTAGCCCTAGGCACATACTGTGGAAAAGCACTTTCACTGAGAGGGGTTGCCAAGCTTCTTAGAATTAACGATTTTCCGAAATACCAGCAAATATTTTTTCACCCAATCTTGATAATACTTCGTGGTAATAATCAGTACACAAATACCACTTGGCTCACCAAATTTTGTTCTTCTAGGTTGAAGCTTTCGTCTACAGTAGCAGTTTTTATATTTAGGTTTCCCTCTGTTCTCTCATATATAGATAGATGAATTTGGAACTCTAAATAAAACATGGTTTGTAGTAGCTCTTTCAAACTTGACAAAATAAAGGAGTTCTTTGTTTTGTCTCTATGGTTTGTTTAATCTTCAAGGAGCCCTAGGCACAACTGTGGAAAAGCACTTTCATTGAGAGGGGTTGCCAAGCTTCTAAGGAATACGAGTTTCCAAAATACCAGCAAATATTTTTTCACCCAATCTTGATGATACTTGGTGGTAATGATCAGTACACAAACCCTACTTTGCTCACCTAATTTTGTTCTTCTAGGTTGAAGCGTTCGTCTACAGTAGCAGTTTTTATATTTAGGTTTCCCTCTGTTCTCTTATATATAGATAGAAGAATTTGGAACTCTAAATCCAACATGGTTACTAGTAGCTCTTTGAAACTTGACAAAAAAGGAGTTCTCAGTTTTGTGTCTATGGTTTCTTTCCTCTTCAAGTAGCCCTAGGCACAGACTGTGGAATAGCACTTTCATTGAGAGGGGTTGCCAAGCTTCTAAGAAATAACGAGTTTCCGAAATACCAACAAATATTTTTTCACCCAATCTTGATGATACTTGGAGCTAATGATCAGTACACAAATCCCACCTGGCTCACCAAATTTTGTTCTTCTATGTTGAAGCGTTCTTCTACAGTAGCAGTTTTTATATTTAGGTTAATCTCTGTTCTCTCCTATATAGATAGATGAATTCGGAACTCTAAATCCAACGTGGTTTGTAGTAGCTCTTTGAAACTTGACAAAATAAAGAAGCTCTCAGTTTTGTCTCTATGGTTTGTTTCCTCTTCAAGTAGCCCTAGGCACAGACTGTGGAAAAGCATGTTCATTGAGAGGGGTTGCCAAGCTTCTAAGAATTAACGAGCTTCCGAAATACCAGCAAGTATTTTTTCAACCAATCTTCATGATAATTGGCGGTAATGATCAGTACACAAATCCCACTTGGCTCATCAAATTTTGTTCTTCTAGGTTGAAGCGTTCGTCTACAGTATGAGTTTTTATATTTAGGTTTCCCTCTGTTCTCTCCTATATAGTTAGATGAATTTGGAACTCTAAATTCAACATGGTTTGTAGTAGCTCTTTGAACCTTGACAAAATAAAGCAGTTCTCAGTTTTGTCTCTATGGTTTGTTTCCTCTTCAAGTAGCCCTAGGCACATACTGTGGAAAAGTACTTTCACTGAGAGGGGTTGCCAAGCTTCTAAGAATTAACAATTTTCCGAAATACCAGCAAATATTTTTTCACCCAATCTTGATAATACTTCGTGGTAATAATCAGTACACAAATCCCACTTGGCTCACCAAATTTTGTTCTTCCAGGTTGAAGCGTTCGTCTACAGTAGGAGTTTTTATATTTAGGTTTCCCTCTGTTCTCTCCTATATAGTTAGATGAATTTGGAACTCTAAATTCAACATGGTTTCTAGTAGCTCTTTGAACCTTGACAAAATAAAGCAGTTCTCAGTTTTGTCTCTATGGTTTGTTTCCTCTTCAAGTAGCTCTAGGCACAGACTGTGGAAAAGCAATTTCATTAAAAGGGGTGGCCAAGCTTCCAAGAAATAATGAGTTTCCGAAATACCAGCAAATATTTTTTCACCCAAACTTGATGATACTTGGTGGTAACGATCGGTACACAAATCCCACTTGACTCACCAAAACTTGTTCTTCTACTTTGACGCGTTCGTTTACAGTAGCAGTTTTTATATCTAGGATTCCCTCTGTTCTCTCCTATATAGATAGATGAATTCGGAACTATAAATCCAACATGGTTTTTAGTAGCTCTTTGAAACTTCACAAAAAAAAGTAGTTCTCAGTTTTGTCTCTATGATTTGTTTCCTCTTCAAGTAGACCTAAGCAGAGATTGTGGAAAAGCACTTTCATTGAAAAGGGTTGCCAAGCTTCCAAGAAATTACGAGTTTCCGAAATACCAGCAAATATTTTTTCACCCAATCTTGATGATACGTTTTGGTAATGACAAGTACACAAATCCCACTTGGCTCACCAAATTTTGCTCTTCTAGGTTGAAGCGTTCGTCCACAGTAGCAGTTTTTATATTTAGGTTTCCCTCTGTTCTCTCCTATATAGATAGATGAATTTGGAACTCTAAATCCAATATGGTTTGTAGTAGCCCTTGGAAACTTGAGAAAATAAAGGAGTTCTCAGTTTTGTCTCTATGGTTTGTTTAATCTTCCAGGAGCCCTAGGCACAGACTGTGGAATAGCACTTTCATTGAGAGGGTTTGCCAAGCTTTAAGAAATAACGAGTTTCCGAAATACCAGCAAATATTTTTTCACCCAATCTTGATGATACTTGGTGGTAATGATCAGTACACTAATCCCACTTGGCTCACCGAATATTGTTCTTCTAGGTTGAAGCGTACATCTACAGTAGCAGTTTTTATATTTAGGTTTCCCTCTGTTCTCTCCTACATAGATAGATAAATTTGGAACTCTAAATCCAGCATGGTTTCTAGTAGCTCTTTGAACCTTGACAAAATAAAGCAGTTCTCAGTTTTGTCTCTATGATTTGTTTCCTCTTCAAGTAGCTCTAGGCACAGACTGTGGAAAAGCACTTTGATTGAGAGGGGTTGCCAAGCTTCAAGAAATAACGAGTTTCCGAAATACCAGCAAATATTTTTTCACCCAATCTTGATGATACATGGAGCTAATGATCAGTACAAAAATCCCACTTGGCTCACCAAATTTTGTTCTTCTATGTTGAAGCGTTCGTCTACAGTAGCAGTTTTTATATTTAGGTTTCCCTCTGTTCTCTCTTATATAGATAGATGAATTTGGAACAATAAATCCTACATGGTTTGTAGTAGCTCTTTGAAACTTGACAAAATAAAGGAGCTCTCAGTTTTGTCTCTATGGTTTGTTTCCTCTTCAAGTAGCCCTAGGCACATACTGTGGAAAAGCACTTTCACTGAGAGGGGTTGCCAAGCTTCTAAGAATTAACGATTTTCCGAAATACCAGCAAATATTTTTTCACCCAATCTTGATGATACTTGGTGGTAATGATCAGTACACAAACCCTACTTGGCTCACCTAATTTTGTTCTTGTAGGTTGAATCGTTCGTCTACAGTAGCAGTTTTTATATTTAGGTTTCACTCTGTTCTCCTATATATAGATAGAAGAATTTGGAACTCTAAATCCAACATGGTTACTAGTAGCTCTTTGAAACTTGACAAAAAAGGAGTTCTCAGTTTTGTTTCTATGGTTTCTTTCCTCTTCAAGTAGCCCTAGGCACAGACTGTGGAATAGCACTTTCATTGAGAGGGGTTGTCAAGCTTCTAAGAAATAACGAGTTTCCGAAATACCAACAAATATTTTTTCACCCAATCTTGATGATACATGGAGCTAATGATCAGTACACAAATCCCACCTGGCTCACCAAATTTTGTTCTTCTAGGTTGAAGCGTTCGTCCACAGTAGCAGTTTTTATATTTAGGTTTCCCTCTGTTCTCTCTTATATAGATAGATGAATTTGGAACTCTAAATCCAATATGGTTTGTAGTAGCCCTTGGAAACTTGAGAAAATAAAGGAGTTCTCAGTTTTGTCTCTATGGTTTGTTTAATCTTCAAGGAGCCCTAGGCACAGACTGTGGAAAAGCACTTTCATTGAGAGGGGTTGCCAAGCTTTAAGAAATAACGAGTTTCCGAAATACCAGCAAATATTTTTTCACCCAATCTTGATGATACATGGAGCTAATGATCAGTACAAAAATCCCACTTGGCTCACCAAATTTTGTTCTTCTATGTTGAAGCGTTCGTCTACAGTAGCAGTTTTTATATTTAGGTTTCCTTCTGTTCTCTCCTATATAGATAGATGAATTTGGAACAATAAATCCAACATGGTTTGTAGTAGCTCTTTGAAACTTGACAAAATAAAGGAGCTCTCAGTTTTGTCTCTATGTTTTGTTTCCTCTTCAAGTAGCCCTAGGCACATACTGTGGAAAAGCACTTTCACTGAGAGGGGTTGCCAAGCTTCTAAGAATTAACGATTTTCCGAAATACCAGCAAATATTTTTTCACCGAATCTTGATAATACTTCGTGGTAATAATCAGTACACAAATCCCACTTGGCTCACAAAATTTTGTCCTTCCAGGTTGAAGCGTTCGTCTACAGTAGGAGTTTTTGTATTTAGGTTTCCCTCCGTTCTCTCCTATATAGTTAGATGAATTTGGAACTCTAAATTGAACATGGTTTGTAGTAGCTCTTTGAACCTTGACAAAATAAAGCAGTTCTCAGTTTTGTCTCTATGGTTTGTTTCCTTTTAAAGTAGCTCTAGGCACAGACTGTGGAAAAGCAATTTCATTAAAAGGGGTGGCCAAGCTTCCAAGAAATAACGAGTTTCCGAAATACCAGCAAATATTTTTTCACCCAAACTTGATGATACGTGTTGGTAATGATCGGTACACAAATCCCACTTGACTCACCAAAACTTGTTCTTCTAGTTTGAAGCGTTCGTTTACAGTAGCAGTTTATATTTTTAGGTTTCCCTCTGTTCTCTTCTATATAGATAGATGAATTTGGAACTATAAATCCAACATGGTTTTTAGTAGCTATTTGAAACTTCACAAAAAAAAGTAGTTCTCAGTTTTGTCTCTATGATTTGTTTCCTCTTCAAGTAGACCTAAGCAGAGACTGTGGAAAAGCACTTTCATTGAAAAGGGTTGCCAAGCTTCCAAGAAATTACGAGTTTCTGAAATACCAGCAAATATTTTTTCACCCAATCTTGATGATACGTTTTGGTAATGACAAGTACACAAATCCCACTTGGCTCACCAAATTTTGTTCTTCTAGGTTGAAGCGTTCGTCCACAGTAGCAGTTTTTATATTTAGGTTTCCCTCTGATCTCTCCTATATAGATAGATGAATTTGGAACTCTAAATCCAATATGGTTTGTAGTAGCCCTTGGAAACTTGAGAAAATAAAGGAGTTCTCAGTTTTGTCTCTATGGTTTGTTTAATCTTCAAGGAGCCCTAGGCACAGACTGTGGAAAAGCACTTTCATTGAGAGGGGTTGCCAAGCTTTAAGAAATAACGAGTTTCCGAAATACCAGCAAATATTTTTTCACCCAATCTTGATGATACTTGGTGGTAATGATCAGTATACAAATCTCACTTGGCTCACCAAATTTTGTTCTTCTTGGTTTAAGCGTTCGTCTACAGTAGCAGTTTTTATATTTAGGTTTCCCTCTGTTCTCTCTTATATAGATAGATGAATTTGGAACAATAAATCCTACATGGTTTGTAGTAGCTCTTTGAAACTTGACAAAATAAAGGAGGTCTCAGTTTTGTCTCTATGGTTTGTTTCCTCTTCACGTAGCCCTAGGCACATACTGTGGAAAAGCACTTTCACTGAGAGGGGTTGCCAAGCTTCTAAGAATTAACGATTTTCCGAAATACCAGCAAATATTTTTTCACCCAATCTTGATAATACGTCGTGGTAATAATCAGTATACAAATACCACTTGGCTCACCAAATTTTGTTCTTCTAGGTTGAAGCTTTCGTCTACAGTAGCAGTTTTTATATTTAGGTTTCCCTCTGTTCTCTCTTATATAGATAGATGAATTTGGAACAATAAATCCTACATGGTTTGTAGTAGCTCTTTGAAACTTGACAAAATAAAGGAGGTCTCAGTTTTGTCTCTATGGTTTGTTTCCTCTTCAAGTAGCCCTAGGCACATACTGTGGAAAAGCACTTTCACTGAGAGGGGTTGCCAAGCTTCTAAGAATTAACGATTTTCCGAAATACCAGCAAATATTTTTTCACCCAATCTTGATGATACTTGGTGGTAATGATCAGTACACAAACCCTACTTGGCTCACCTAATTTTGTTCTTGTAGGTTGAATCGTTCGTCTACAGTAGCAGTTTTTATATTTAGGTTTCACTCTGTTCTCTTATATATAGATAGAAGAATTTGGAACTCTAAATCCAACATGGTTACTAGTAGCTCTTTGAAACTTGACAAAAAAGGAGTTCTCAGTTTTGTTTCTATGGTTTCTTTCCTCTTCAAGTAGCCCTAGGCACAGACTGTGGAATAGCACTTTCATTGATCGGGGTTGCCAAGCTTCTAAGAAATAACGAGTTTCCGAAATACCAACAAATATTTTTTCACCCAATCTTGATGATACATGGAGCTAATGATCAGTACACAAATCCCACCTGGCTCACCAAATTTTGTTCTTCTAGGTTGAAGCGTTCGTCCACAGTAGCAGTTTTTATATTTAGGTTTCCCTCTGTTCTCTCTTATATAGATAGATGAATTTGGAACTCTAAATCCAATATGGTTTGTAGTAGCCCTTGGAAACTTGAGAAAATAAAGGAGTTCTCAGTTTTGTCTCTATGGTTTGTTTAATCTTCAAGGAGCCCTAGGCACAGACTGTGGAAAAGCACTTTCATTGAGAGGGGTTGCCAAGCTTTAAGAAATAACGAGTTTCCGAAATACCAGCAAATATTTTTTCACCCAATCTTGATGATACATGGAGCTAATGATCAGTACAAAAATCCCACTTGGCTCACCAAATTTTGTTCTTCTATGTTGAAGCGTTCGTCTACAGTAGCAGTTTTTATATTTAGGTTTCCCTCTGTTCTCTCCTATATAGATAGATGAATTTGGAACAATAAATCCAACATGGTTTGCAGTAGCTCTTTGAAACTTGACAAAATAAAGGAGCTCTCAGTTTTGTCTCTATGGTTTGTTTCCTCTTCAAGTAGCCCTAGGCACATACTGTGGAAAAGCACTTTCACTGAGAGGGGTTGCCAAGCTTCTAAGAATTAACGATTTTCCGAAATACCAGCAAATATTTTTTCACCGAATCTTGATAATACTTCGTGGTAATAATCAGTACACAAATCCCACTTGGCTCACAAAATTTTGTCCTTCCAGGTTGAAGCGTTCGTCTACAGTAGGAGTTTTTGTATTTAGGTTTCCCTCCGTTCTCTCCTATATAGTTAGATGAATTTGGAACTCTAAATTGAACATGGTTTGTAGTAGCTCTTTGAACCTTGACAAAATAAAGCAGTTCTCAGTTTTGTCTCTATGGTTTGTTTCCTTTTAAAGTAGCTCTAGGCACAGACTGTGGAAAAGCAATTTCATTAAAAGGGGTGGCCAAGCTTCCAAGAAATAACGAGTTTCTGAAATACCAGCAAATATTTTTTCACCCAAACTTGATGATACGTGTTGGTAATGATCGGTACACAAATCCCACTTGACTCACCAAAACTTGTTCTTCTAGTTTGAAGCGTTCGTTTACAGTAGCAGTTTATATTTTTAGGTTTCCCTCTGTTCTCTTCTATATAGATAGATGAATTTGGAACTATAAATCCAACATGGTTTTTAGTAGCTATTTGAAACTTCACAAAAAAAAGTAGTTCTCAGTTTTGTCTCTATGATTTGTTTCCTCTTCAAGTAGACCTAAGCAGAGACTGTGGAAAAGCACTTTCATTGAAAAGGGTTGCCAAGCTTCCAAGAAATTACGAGTTTCTGAAATACCAGCAAATATTTTTTCACCCAATCTTGATGATACGTTTTGGTAATGACAAGTACACAAATCCCACTTGGCTCACCAAATTTTGTTCTTCTAGGTTGAAGCGTTCGTCCACAGTAGCAGTTTTTATATTTAGGTTTCCCTCTGATCTCTCCTATATAGATAGATGAATTTGGAACTCTAAATCCAATATGGTTTGTAGTAGCCCTTGGAAACTTGAGAAAATAAAGGAGTTCTCAGTTTTGTCTCTATGGTTTGTTTAATCTTCAAGGAGCCCTAGGCACAGACTGTGGAAAAGCACTTTCATTGAGAGGGGTTGCCAAGATTTAAGAAATAACGAGTTTCCGAAATACCAGCAAATATTTTTTCACCCAATCTTGATGATACTTGGTGGTAATGATCAGTATACAAATCTCACTTGGCTCACCAAATTTTGTTCTTCTTGGTTTAAGCGTTCGTCTACAGTAGCAGTTTTTATATTTAGGTTTCCCTCTGTTCTCTCTTATATAGATAGATGAATTTGGAACAATAAATCCTACATGGTTTGTAGTAGCTCTTTGAAACTTGACAAAATAAAGGAGGTCTCAGTTTTGTCTCTATGGTTTGTTTCCTCTTCACGTAGCCCTAGGCACATACTGTGGAAAAGCACTTTCACTGAGAGGGGTTGCCAAGCTTCTAAGAATTAACGATTTTCCGAAATACCAGCAAATATTTTTTCACCCAATCTTGATAATACGTCGTGGTAATAATCAGTACACAAATACCACTTGGCTCACCAAATTTTGTTCTTCTAGGTTGAAGCTTTCGTCTACAGTAGCAGTTTTTATATTTAGGTTTCCCTCTGTTCTCTCATATATAGATAGATGAATTTGGAACTCTAAATAAAACATGGTTTGTAGTAGCTCTTTCAAACTTGACAAAATAAAGGAGTTCTTAGTTTGGTCTCTATGGTTTGTTTAAACTTCAAGGAGCCCTAGGCACAACTGTGGAAAAGCACTTTCATTGAGAGGGGTTGCCAAGCTTCTAAGGAATACGAGTTTCCAAAATACCAGCAAATATTTTTTCACCCAATCTTGATGATACTTGGTGTAATGATCAGTACACAAACCCTACTTGGCTCACCTAATTTTGTTCTTCTAGGTTGAATCGTTCGTCTACAGTAGCAGTTTTTATATTTAGGTTTCACTCTGTTCTCTTATATATAGATAGAAGAATTTGGAACTCTAAATCCAACATGGTTACTAGTAGCTCTTTGAAACTTGACAAAAAAGGAGTTCTCAGTTTTGTTTCTATGGTTTCTTTCCTCTTCAAGTAGCCCTAGGCACAGACTGTGGAATAGCACTTTCATTGATCGGGGTTGCCAAGCTTCTAAGAAATAACGAGTTTCCGAAATACCAACAAATATTTTTTCACCCAATCTTGATGATACATGGAGCTAATGATCAGTACACAAATCCCACCTGGCTCACCAAATTTTGTTCTTCTAGGTTGAAGCGTTCGTCCACAGTAGCAGTTTTTATATTTAGGTTTCCCTCTGTTCTCTCTTATATAGATAGATGAATTTGGAACTCTAAATCCAATATGGTTTGTAGTAGCCCTTGGAAACTTGAGAAAATAAAGGAGTTCTCAGTTTTGTCTCTATGGTTTGTTTAATCTTCAAGGAGCCCTAGGCACAGACTGTGGAAAAGCACTTTCATTGAGAGGGGTTGCCAAGCTTTAAGAAATAAGGAGTTTCCGAAATACCAGCAAATATTTTTTCACCCAAACTTGATGATACTTGTTGGTAATGATCGGTACACAAATCCCACTTGACTCACCAAAACTTGTTCTTCTAGTTTGAAGCGTTCGTTTACAGTAGCAGTTTATATTTTTAGGTTTCCCTCTGTTCTCTTCTATATAGATAGATGAATTTGGAACTCTAAATCCAACATGGTTTTTAGTAGCTATTTGAAACTTCACAAAAAAAAGTAGTTCTCAGTTTTGTCTCTATGGTTTGTTTAATCTTCAAGGAGCCCTAGGCACAGACTGTGGAAAAGCGCTTTCATTGAGAGGGGTTGCCAAGCTTCTAAGAATTAACGAGTTTCCGAAATACCAGCAAATATTTTTTCACCCAATCTTGATGATACCTGGTGGTAATGATCAGTACACAAATCCCACTTGGCTCACCAAATTTTGTTCTTCTAGGTTGAAGCGTTCGTTTACAGTAGCAGTTTATATTTAGGTTTCCCTCTGTTCTCTCCTATATAGATATATTAATTTGGAACTCTAAATCCAACATGATTTTTAGTAGCTCTTTGAAACTTGACAAAATAAAGGAGTTCTCAGTTTTGTCTCTATGGTTTCTTTCCTCTTCAAGTAGCCCTAGGCACAGACTGTGAAAAGCACTTTCATTGAGAGGGGTTGCCAATCTCTCAAGAATTAACGAGTTTCCAAAATACCAGCAAATATGTTTTCACCCAATCTTGATGATACTTGGTGGTAATGATCGGTACACAAATCCCACTTGGCTCACCAAATTTTGCTCTTCTTGGTTGAAGCGTTCGTTTACAGTAGCAGTTTATATTTTTAGATTTCCCTCTGTTCTCTCCTATATAAATAGATGAATTTGGAACTCTAAATCCAACATGGCTTGTGGTAGCTCTTTGAAACTTGATAAAATAAAGGAGTTCTCAGTATTGTCTCTATGGTTTGTTTCCTCTTCAAGTAGCCCTAGGCACAACTGTGGAAAAGCACTTTCATTGAGAGGGGTTGCCAAGCTTCTGAGAAATAACGATTTTCTGAAATACCAGCAAATATCTTTTCACCAATCTTGATAATACTTCGTGGTAATGATCAGAACACAAATCCCACTTGGCTCACCAAATTTTGTTCTTCTAGGTTGAAGCTTTCGTCTATAGTAGCAGTTTTTATATTTAGGTTTCCCTCTGTCCTCTCCTATATAGATAGAAGATATTGGAACTCTTAAGCCAACATGGTTAATGGTGGCTCTTTGATCCTTGACAAAATTAACGAGTTCTTAGTTTTGTCTCTATGGTTTGTTTCCTCTTCAAGTAGATCGAGGCACAGACTGTGGAAAAGCACTTTCATTGAAAGGGGTGGCCAAGCTTCTAAGAAATAACGAGTTTCCGAAATACCAGCAAATATTTTTTCACCCAATCTTGATGATAATTCGTGGTAATGATCGGTACACAAATCCCACTTGACTCACCAAATTTTGTTTTTGTAGTTTGAAGCATTCATTTACAGTAGCAGTTTATATTTTTAGGTTTCCCTCTGTTTTCTCCTATATAAATAGATGAATTTGGAACTCTAAATCCAACATGGTTACTAGTAGCTCTTTGAAACTTGACAAAAAAGGAGTTCTCAGTTTTTTGTCTATGGTTTGTTTCCTCTTCAAGTAGCCCTAGGCACAGACTGTGGAAAAGCACTTTCATTAAGAGGGGTTGCCAAGCTTCTAAGAAATAACGATTTTCCGAAATACCAGCAAATATTTTTTCACCCAATCTTGATGATACTTGGAGCAAATTCTGTACACAAATCCCACTTCGCGCACCAAATTTTGTTCTTCTATGTTTAAACGTTCGTCTACAGTAGCAGTTTTTATATTTAGGTTAACCTCTGTTCTCTCCTATATAGATAGATGAATTTGGAATTCTAAATCCAACATGGTTTGTAGTAGCTCTTTGAAACTTGACAAAATAAAGGAGCTCTCAGTTTTGTCTCTTTGGTTTGTTTCCTCTTCAAGTAGCCCTAGGCACAGACTGTGGAAAAGCACTTTCATTGAGAGGGGTTGCCAAGCTTCTATGAATTCACGAGTTTTCGAAATACCAGCAAGTATTTTTTCACCCAATCTTGATGATACTTGGTGGTAATGATCAGTACACAAATCCCACTTGGCTCACCAAATTTGGTTCTTCTAGGTTGAAGCGTTCGTCTACAGTAGCAGTTTTTATATTTAGGTTTACCTCTGTTCTCTCCTATATTGATAGATGAATTTGGAACTCTAAATCCAACATGGTTTGTAGTAGCTCTTTGAAACTTGAAAAAAATAAAGTAGTTCTCAGTTTTGTCTCTATGGTTTGTTTCCTCTTCAAGTAGCTCTAGGCACAGGCTGTGGAAAAGCACTTTCATTGAAAAGGGTTGCCAATCTTCCAAGAAATTACGAGTTTCCGAAATACGAGCAAATATTTTTTCACCCAATCTTGATGATACGTTTTGTTAATGACAAGTACACAAATCCCACTTGGCTCATCAAATTTTGTTCTTCTAGGTTGAAGCGTTCGTCTACAGTAGCAGTTTTTATATTTAGGTTTCCCTCTTTCTCTCCTATATAGATAGATAAATTTGGAACTCTAAATCCAACATGGTTTGTAGTAGCTCTTTGAAACTTGACAAAATAAAGGAGTTCTCAGTTTTGTCTATATGGTTTGTTTCCTCTTCAAGTAGCCCTAGGCACAGGCTGTGGAAAAGCACTTTCATTGAGAGGGGTTGCCGAGCTTCTAAGAAATAACGAGTTTTCGAAATACCAGCAAGTATTTTTTCACCCAATCTTGATGATACTTGGCGGTAATGATCAGTACACAAATACCACTTGACTCACCAAAATTGGTTCTTCTAGGTTGAAGCGTTCGTCTGCAGTAGCAGTTTTTATATTTCGGTTTCACTCTGTTCTCTCATATATAGATAGAAGAATTTGGAATTCTAAATCCAACATGGTTACTAGTAGCTCTTTGAAACTTGACAAAAAAGGAGTTCTTAGTTTTGTGTCTATGCTTTGTTTCCTCTTCAAGTAGCCCTAGGCACAGACTGTGGAAAAGCACTTTCATTGAGAGGAGTTGCCAAGCTTCTAAGAAATAACGAGTTTCCGACATACCAGCAAATATTTTTTCACCCAATCTTGATGATACTTGGAGCTAATGATCAGTACACAAATCCCACTTGGCGCACCAAATTTTGTTCTTCTATGTTGATACGTTCGTCTACAGTAGCAGTTTTTATATTTAGGTTAACCTCTGTTCTCTCCTATATAGATAGATGAATTTGGAACTCTAAATCCAACATGGTTTGTAGTAGCTCTTTGAAACTTGACAAAATAAAGGAGCTCTCAGTTTTGTCTCTTTGGTTTGTTTCCTCTTCAAGTAGCCCTAGGCACAGACTGTGGAAATGCATTTTCATTGAGAGGGGTTGCCAAGCTTCTATGAATTCACGAGTTTTCGAAATACCAGCAAGTATTTTTTCACCCAATCTTGATGATACTTGGTGGTAATGATCAGTACACAAATGCCACTTGGCGCACCAAATTTTGTTCTTCTATGTTGATACGTTCGTCTACAGTAGCAGTTTTTATATTTAGGTTTCCCTCTGTTCTCTCCTATATAGATAGATGAATTTGGAACTCTAAATTCAACATGGTTTGTAGTAGCTCTTTGAAACTTGACAAAATAAAGTAGTTCTCAGTTTTGTCTCTATGGTTTGTTTCCTCTTCAAGTAGCTCTAGGCACAGACTGTGGAAAAGCCCTTTCATTGAAAGTGGTGGCCAAGCTTCCAAGAAATAACGAGTTTCCGAAAAACCAGCAAATATTTTTTCACCCAATCTTGATGATACTTGGTGGTAATGATTGGTACACAAATCCCACTTGAATCACCAAAATTTCTTCTTCTAGTTTGAAGCGTTCGCCTACAGTAACAGTTTTTATATTTAGGTTTCCCGCTGTTCTCTCCTATATAGATAGATGAATTTGGAACTCTAAATCCAACATGGTTTGTAGTAGCTCTTTGAAACCTGACAAAATAAAGGAGTTCTCAGTTTTGTCTCTATGGTTTGTTTCCTCTTCAAGTAGCTCGAGGCACAGACTGTGGAAAAACAGTTTCATTGAAAGGGGTGGCCAAGCATCCAAGAAATTACGAGTTAATAAAATTCCAGCAAATATTGTTTTAACCAAATCTTGATAATACTTCGTGGTAATTATCAGAAGACAAATCCGACTTGGCTCACCAAATTTTGTTCTTCTATGTTGAAGCTTTTGTCTACAGTAGCAGTTTTTATATTTAGGTTTCCCTCTGTTCTCTCATATATACATAGATGAATTTGGAACTCTAAATAAAACATGGTTTGTAGTAGCTCTTTGAAACTTGACAAAATAAACGAATTCTTAGTTTTGTCTCTATGGTTTGTTTAATCTTCAAGGAGCCCTAAGAACAGACAGTGGAAAAGCACTTTCATTGAGAGATGTTGCCAAGCTTCTAAGAAATAACGAGTTTCCGAAATACCAGCAAATATTTTTTCACCCAATCTTGATTGTACTTGGTGGTACTGATCAGTACACAAATCCCACTTGGCTCACCAAATTTTGTTCTTCTAGTTTGAAGCGTTCGACTACAGTAGCAGTTTTTATATTTAGGTTTCACTCTGTTCTCTCATATATAGATAGAAAAATTTGGAACTCTAAATCCAACAAGGTTTCTAGTAGCTCTTTGATACTTGACAAAATAAAGGAGTTCTCAGTTTTGTGTCTATGGTTTGTTTCTTCTTCAAGTAGCCCTAGGCACAGACTTTGGAAAAGCACTTTCATTGAGAGGGGTTGCCGAGCTTCTAAGAAATAACGAGTTTCCGAAATACCAGCAAATATTTTTTCACCCAATCTTGATGATTCGTGGAGCTAATGATCACTACAAAAATCCCACTTGGCTCACCAAATTTTGTTCTTCTGGGTTGAAGCGTTCGTCTAATGTAGCAGTTTTTATATTTAGGTTTTCCTCTGTTCTCTCCTATATAGATAGATGAATTTGGAACTCTAAATCCAACATGGTTTGTAGTAGCTTTTTGAAACTTGACAAAATAAAGGAGTTCTCAGTTTTGTCTCTATGGATTGTTTCCTCTTCAATTAGCTTGAGGCACAGACTGTGGAAAAGCACTTTCATTGAAAGGGGTGGCCAAGCTTCCAAGAAATAACGAGTTTCCGAAATACCAGCAAATATTTTTTCACCCAATCTTGATGATACTTGGTGGTAATGATCAGTACACAAATCCCACTTGGCTCACCAAATTTTGTTCTTCTAGGTTGAAGCGTTCGTCTACAGTAGCAGTTTATATGTTTAGGTTTTCCTCTATTCTCTCCTATATAGATTGATGCATTTGGAACTCTAAATCCAACATAATTTGAAGTAGCTCTTTGAACCTTGACAAAAAAAGTAGTTCTCAATTTTGTCTCTATGATTTGTTTCCTCTTTAAGTAGCCCTAAGCAGAGACTGTGGAAAAGAACTTTCATTGAAAAGGGTTGGCAAACTTCCAAGAAATTACGAGTTTCCGAAATACCAGCAAATATTTTTGCACCCAATCTTGATGATACGTTTTGGTAATGACAAATACACAAATCCCACTTGGCTCACCAAATTTTGTTCTTCTAGGTTGAAGCGTTCGTCTACAGTAGCAGTTTTTATATTTAGGTTTCCCTCTTTCTCTCCTATATAGATAGATGAATTTGGAACTCTAAATCCAACATGGTTTGTAGTAGCTCTTTGAAACTTGACAAAATAAAGGAGTTCTCAGTTTTGTCTCTATGTGTTGTTTCCTCTTCAAGTAGTCCTAGGCACAGACTGTGGAAAAGCCCTTTCATTGAGAGGTGTTGCAAAGATTCTAAGAATTAACGTTTTTCCCAAATACCAGTAAATATTTTTTCACCCAATCTTGATAATACTTCGTGGTAATGATCAGAACACAAATCCCATTTGGCTCACCAAATTTTGTTCTTCTAAGTTTAAGCGTTCCTCTACAGTAGCAGTTTTTATATTTAGGTTTTCCTCTGTTCTCTCATATACAGATAGATGAATTTGGAACTCTAAATCCAACATGGTTTGTAGTAGTTCTTTGAAACTTGACAAAATAAAGGAGTTCTCTGTTTTTTCTCTATGGTTTGTTTCCTCTTCAAGTAGCCCTAGGCACAGACTGTGGAAAAACACTTTCATTGAGAGGGTTTGCCAAGCTTCTAAGAAATAACGAGTTTCCGAAATACCAGCAAATATTTTTTCACCCAATCTTGATGATACTTGGAGCTAATGACCAGTACACAAATCCCACTTGGCTCACCAAATTTTTTTCTTCTAGGTTGAAGCATTCGTCCACAGTACCAGTTTTTATATTTAGGTTTCCCTCTGTTCTCTCCTATATAGATAGATGAATTTGGAACTCTAAATCCAACATGGGTTGTAGTAGCTCTTTGAAACTTGAAAAAATAAAGGAGTTCTCAGTTTTGTCTCTATCGTTTGTTTAATCTTCAAGGAGCCCTAGGCACAGACTGTGGAAAAGCACTTTCATTGAGAGGGGTTGCCAAGCTTCCAAGAAATTACGAGTTTATGAAATACAAGCAAATATTTTTTCACCCAATCTTGATGATACGTGGTGGTAATGACCAGTACACAAATCCCACTTGGCTCACCAAATTTTGTTTTTCTAGGTTGAAGCGTTCATCCACAGAAGCAGTTTTTATAGTTAGGTTTCCCTCTGTTCTCTCCTATATAGATAGATGAAATTGGAACTCTAAATTAAACATGGATGTAGTAGCTCTTTGAAACTTGACAAAATAAATTAGTTCTCAGTTTTGTCTCTATGGTTTGTTTCCTCTTCAAGTAGCCCTAAGCACAGACTGTGGAAAAGCACTTTCATTGAGAGGGGTTGCCAAGCTTCTAAGAAATAACGAGTTTCCGAAATACAACCAAAGATTTTTTCACCCAATCTTGATGATACTTGGTGCTAATGATCAGTATACAAATCCCTCTTGGCTCAAAATTTTGTTCTTCTAGGTTTAAGCGCTCGTCTACTGTAGCAGTTTTTATATTTAGGTGTCCCTCTGTTCTCTCATATATAGATAGATGAATTTTAACTCTAAATCCAACATGGTTTGTAGTAGCTCTTTGAAACTTGACAAAATAAAGGAGTTCTCAGTTTTGTCTCTATGGTTTGTTTCCTCTTCAAGTAGCCCTAGGCACAGACTGTGGAAAATCACTTTAATTTAGAGGGATTGCCAAGCTTCTAAGAAATAACGATTTTCCGAAATACCAGGAAATATTTTTTCACCCAATCTTGATGACACTTGGTGGTAATTATCAGTACAGAAATCCCACTTGGCTCACCAAATTTTGTTTTTCTAGGTTGAATCGTTCGTCTACAGTAGCAGTTTTTATATTTAGGTTTCGCTCTGTTCTCTCCTATATAGATAGATGAATTTGGAACTCTAAATCCAACATGGTTTGTAGTAGCTCTTTGAAACTTTACAAATAAAGGAGTTCTCAATTTTGTCTCTATGGTTTGTTTAATTTTCAAGGAGCCCTAGGCACAGACTGTGGAAAAGCACTTTCATTGAGAGGGGTTGCCAAGCTTCTAAGAAATAACGAGTTTCCGAAATACCAGCAAATATTTTTTCAGCCAATCTTGACGATACTTGGTGGTAATGATCAGTACACAAAATACACTTGGCTCACCAAATTTTGTTCTTCTAGGTTGAAGCGTTCGTCTACAGTAGCAGTTTTTATATTTAGGTTTCACTCTGTACTCTCATATATAGATAGAAGAATTTGGAACTCTAAATCCAACATGGTTACTAGTAGCTCTTTGATACTTGACAAAAAATGAGTTCTCAGTTTTGTGTCTATGGTTTGTTTCCTCTTGAAGTAGCTCTAGGCACAGTCTGTGGAAAAGCACTTTCATTGTGAGGGGTTGCCAAGCTTCTAAGAAATAACGAGTTTCCGAAATACCAGCAAATATTTTTTCACCCAATCTTGATGATACTTGGAGCTAATGATCAGTACACAAATCCCACTTGGCTCACCAAATTTTGTTCTTCTAGGTTGAAGCGTTCGTCTACTGTAGCAGTTTTTATATTTAGGTTTCAATCTGTTCTCTCCTATATAGATAGATGAATTTGGAACTCTAAATCCAACATGGTTTGTAGTAGCTCTTTGAAACTTGACAAAATAAAGGAGTTCTCAGTTTTGTCTCTATGGTTTGTTTCCTCTTCAATTCGCTCGTGGCACAGACTGTGGAAAAGCAATTTCATTGAAAGGGGTGGCCAAGCTTCCAAGAAATAACGAGTTTCCGAAATACCAGCAAATATTTTTTCACCCAATCTTTATGATACTTGGTGGTAATGATCAGTACACAAATCCCACTTGGCTCACCAAATTTTGTTCTTCTAGGTTGATGCGTTCGTCTACAGTAGCAGTTTATATTTTTAGGTTTCCCTCTGTTCTCTCCCATATAGATAAATGCATTTGGAACTCTAAATCCAACATAGTTTGAAGTAGCTCTTTGAACCTTGACAAAAAAAGTAGTTCTCAGTTTTGTCTCTATGATTTGTTTCCTCTTCAAGTAGCCCTAAGCAGAGACTGTGGAAAAGCACTTTCATTGAAAAGGGTTGCCAAACTTCCAAGAAATTACGAGTTTCCGAAATACCAGGAAATATTTTTCACCCAATCTTGATGATACGTTTTGGTAATGACAAGTACACAAATCCCACTTGGTCACCAAATTTTTTTCTTCTAGGTTGCAGCGTTCGTCTACAGTAGCAGTTTTTATATTTAGGTTTCCCTCTTTCTCTCCTATATAGATAGATGAATTTGGAACTCTAAATCCAACATGGTTTGTAGTAGCTCTTTGAAACTTGACAAAATAAAGGAGTTCTCAGTTTTGTCTCCATGTATTGTTTCCTCTTCAAGTAGTCCTAGGCACAGACTGTGGAAAAGCCCTTTCATTGAGAGGGGTTGCCAAGATTCTAAGAATTAACGATTTTCCCAAAAACCAGCAAATATTTTTTCACCCAATCTTGATGATACGTTTTGGTAATGACAAGTACACAAATCCCACTTGGCTCACCAAATTTTGTTCTTCTAGGTTGAAGCGTTCGTCTACAATAACAGTTTTTATATTAAGGTTTCCCTCTTTCTCTCCTATATAGATAGATGAATTTGGAACTCTAAATCCAACATGGTTTGTAGTAGCTCTTTGAAACTTGACACATAAAGGAGTTCTCAGTTTTGTCTCTATGGTTTGTTTAATCTTAAAGGAGCCCTAGGCACAGACTGTGGAAAAGCACTTTCATTGAGAGCGGTTGCCAAGCTTCTAAGAAATAACGAGTTTCCGAAATACCAGCAAATATTTTTTCAGCCAATCTTGACGATACTTGGTGGTAATGATCAGTACACAAAATACACTTGGCTCACCAAATTTTGTTCTTCTAGGTTGAAGCGTTCGTCTACAGTAGCAGTTTTTATATTTAGGTTTCACTCTGTACTCTCATATATAGATAGAAGAATTTGGAACTCTAAATCCAACATGGTTACTAGTAGCTCTTTGATACTTGACAAAAAATGAGTTCTCAGTTTTGTGTCTATGGTTTGTTTCCTCTTGAAGTAGCTCTAGGCACAGTCTGTGGAAAAGCACTTTCATTGTGAGGGGTTGCCAAGCTTCTAAGAAATAACGAGTTTCCGAAATACCAGCAAATATTTTTTCACCCAATCTTGATGATACTTGGAGCTAATGATCAGTACACAAATCCCACTTGGCTCACCAAATTTTGTTCTTCTAGGTTGAAGCGTTCGTCTACTGTAGCAGTTTTTATATTTAGGTTTCCCTCTGTTCTCTCCTATATAGATAGATGAATTTGGAACTCTAAATCCAACATGGTTTGTAGTAGCTCTTTGAAACTTGACAAAATAAAGGAGTTCTCAGTTTTGTCTCTATGGTTTGTTTCCTCTTCAATTCGCTCGTGGCACAGACTGTGGAAAAGCAATTTCATTGAAAGGGGTGGCCAAGCTTCCAAGAAATAACGAGTTTCCGAAATACCAGCAAATATTTTTTCACCCAATCTTTATGATACTTGGTGGTAATGATCAGTACACAAATCCCACTTGGCTCACCAAATTTTGTTCTTCTAGGTTGATGCGTTCGTCTACAGTAGCAGTTATATTTTTAGGTTTCCCTCTGTTCTCTCCCATATAGATAAATGCATTTGGAACTCTAAATCCAACATAGTTTGAAGTAGCTCTTTGAACCTTGACAAAAAAAGTAGTTCTCAGTTTTGTCTCTATGATTTGTTTCCTCTTCAAGTAGCCCTAAGCAGAGACTGTGGAAAAGCACTTTCATTGAAAAGGGTTGCCAAACTTCCAAGAAATTACGAGTTTCCGAAATACCAGGAAATATTTTTCACCCAATCTTGATGATACGTTTTTGGTAATGACAAGTACACAAATCCCACTTGGTCACCAAATTTTTTTCTTCTAGGTTGCAGCGTTCGTCTACAGTAGCAGTTTTTATATTTAGGTTTCCCTCTTTCTCTCCTATATAGATAGATGAATTTGGAACTCTAAATCCAACATGGTTTGTAGTAGCTCTTGAAACTTGACAAAATAAAGGAGTTCTCAGTTTTGTCTCCATGTATTGTTTCCTCTTCAAGTAGTCCTAGGCACAGACTGTGGAAAAGCCCTTTCATTGAGAGGGGTTGCCAAGATTCTAAGAATTAACGATTTTCCCAAAAACCAGCAAATATTTTTTCACCCAATCTTGATGATACGTTTTGGTAATGACAAGTACACAAATCCCACTTGGCTCACCAAATTTTGTTCTTCTAGGTTGAAGCGTTCGTCTACAATAACAGTTTTTATATTAAGGTTTCCCTCTTTCTCTCCTATATAGATAGATGAATTTGGAACTCTAAATCCAACATGGTTTGTATTAGCTCTTTGAAACTTGACCACATAAAGGAGTTCTCAGTTTTGTCTCTATGGTTTGTTTAATCTTAAAGGAGCCCTAGGCACAGACTGTGGAAAACCACTTTCATTGAGAGCGGTTGCCAAGCTTCTAAGAAATAACGAGTTTCCGAATACCAGCAAATATTTTTTCACCCAATCTTGATGATACTTGGTGGTCATGATCAGTACACAAATCCCACTTGGCTCACCAAATTTTGTTCTTCTAGGTTGAAGCATTCGTCTACAGTAGCAGTTTTTATATTTAGTTTCCCCTCTGTTCTCTCCTATATAGATAGATGAATTTGGAACTCTAAATACAACATGGTTTTGTAGTAGCTCTTTGAAACTTGAAAAAATATAGGAGTTCTCAGTTTTGTCTCTATGGTTTGTTTCCTCTTCAAGTAGCCCTAGGCACAGACTGTGGAAAAGCACTTTCATTGAGAGCGGTTGCCGAGCTTCTAAGAAATCACGAGTTTCCGAAATACCAGCAAATATTTTTTCACCCAAACTTGATCATACTTGGAGCTAATGATCACTACACAAATCCCACTTGGCTCAACAAATTTTGTTCTTCTAGGTTGAAGCTTTCGTCTACAGTAGCAGTTTTTATATTTAGGTTTCCTCTGTTCTCTCCTTATATAGATAGATGAATTTGGAACTCTAAATCCAACATGGTTTGTAGTAGCTCTTTGAAACCTGACAAAATAAAGGATTTCTCAGTTTTGTCTCTATGGTTTTTTCCTCTTCAAGTAGCCCTAGGCACAGACTGTGGGAAAAGCACTTTCATTGAAAGGGGTGGCTAAGCTTCCAGAAATAACCAGTTTCCGAAATACTAGCAAATATTTTTTCACCCAATCTTGATGATACTTGGTGGTAATGATCGGTACACAAATCCCACTTGACTAACCAAAATTTTGTTCTTCTAGTTTGAAGCGTTCATTTACAGTAGCAGTTTATATTATTAGGTTTCCCTCTGTTCTCTCCTATACAGATAGATGAATTTGGAACTATAAATCCAGCATGGTTTTTAGTAGCTCTTTGAATCTTGAAAAAAATAAAGTAGTACTCAGGTTTGTCTCTATGAATTGTTTCCACTTCAAGTAGCCCTAAGCAGCGACTGTGGAAAAGCACTTTCATTGAAAAGGGTTGCCAAACTTCCAAGAAATTACGAGTTTCCGAAATACCAGCAAATATTTTTCACCCAATCTTGATGATACGTTTTGGTAATGACAAGTACACAAATCCCACTTGGCTCAACAAATTTTGTTCTTCTAGGTTGCAGCGTTCGTCTACAGTAGCAGTTTTTATATTTAGGTTTCCCTCTTTCTCTCCTATATAGATAGATGAATTTGGAACTCTAAATCCAACATGGTTTGTAGTAGCTCTTTGAAACTTTGACAAAATAAAGGAGTTCTCAGTTTTTTCTCTATGTTTGTTTCCTCTTCAAGTAGATCGAGGCACAGACAGTGGAAAAGCACTTTCATTGAAAGGGGTGCCAAGCTTCCAAGAAATAACGATTTTCCGAAATAACAGCCAATATTTTTTCCACCCAATCTTGATGATACTTGGTGGTAATGATCGGTACACAAATCCCACTTGACTCACCAAATTTTGTTTTTCTAGTTGAAGCGTCATTTACAGTAGCAGTTTATATTTTTAGGTTTCCCTCTGTTCCCTCCTATATAGATAGATGAATTTGGAACTATAAATCCAACATGGTTTTTAGTACCTCTTTGAAACTTAACAAAAAAAAGTAGTTCTCAGTTTTGTCTCTATGATTTGTTTTCCTCTTCAAGTAGCCCCTAAGCAGAGACTATGGAAAAGCACATTAATTGAAAAGGGTTGCCAAGCTTCCAAGAAATTACGAGCTTCTAAAATTCCAGCCAATATTTTTTCACCCAATCTTGATGATACTTGTTGCTAATGATTAGTACACAAATCCCATTTGGCTCATCAAATTTTGTTCTTCTAGGTTGAAGTGTTCGTCTACAGTAGCAGTTTTTATTTTTAGTTTTCCCTCTTTCTCTCCTATATAGATAGATGAATTTGGAACTCTAAATCCAACATGGTTTGTAGTAGCTCTTTGAAACTTGACAAATAAAGGAGTTCTCAGTTTTGTCTCTATGGTTTGTTTAATCTTCAAGGAGCCCTAGGCACAGACTGTGGAAAAGCACTTTCAGTGAGAGGGGTTGCCAAGCTTCTAAGAAATACGAGTTTCCAAAATACCAGCAAATATTTTTCACCCAATCTTGATGATACCTCTTGGTAATGATCAGTACACAAATCCCACTTGGCTCACCATATTTTGTTCTTCTAGGTTGAAGCTTTAGTCTACAGTAGCAGTTTATATATTTAGGTTTCACTCTGTTCTCTCCTATATGGATAGATGAATTTGAAACTCTAAATCCAACATGGTTTTTAGTAGCTGTTTGAAACTTGACAAAATAAAGGAGTTCTCAGTTTTGTCTCTATGGTTTGTTTCCACTTCAAGTAACCCTTGGCACAGAATGTGGAAAAGCACTTTCATTGAAAGGGGTTGCCAAGCTTCCAAGAAATTAGGAGCTTATAAAATTCCAGCAAATGTTTGTTCACCCAATCTTGATGATACGTGGTGGTAATGACCAGTACACAAATCCCACTTGGCTCACCAAATTTTGTTTTTCTAGGTTGAAGCGTTCGTTTACAGTAGCAGTTTTTATATTTAGGTTTCCCTCTGTTCTCTCCTATATAGATAGATGAATTTTGAACTTTAAATCCAACATGGTTTTTAGTAGCTCTTTGAAACTTGACAAAATAAAGGAGTTCTCAGTTTTGTCTCTATGGTTTGTTTCCTCTTCAAGTAGTCCTAGGCACAGGCTGTGGAAAAGCACTTTCATTGAGAGGGGTTGCCAAGCTTCTAAGAATTAATGATTTTACGAAATACTAGCAAATATTTTTTCACCCAATCTTGATAACACATCGTGGTAATGATCAGAAAACAAATCCCACTTTGATCACCAAATTTTGTTCTTCTAGGTTGAAGCGTTCGTCTACAGTAGCAGTTTTTATATTTAGGTTTCCCTCTGTTCTCTCCTATATAGATAGAAGAATTTGGAACACTAAATCCAACATGGTTACTAGTAGCACTTTGAACCCTTGACAAAATAAACGAGTTGGTAGTTTTGTCTCTATGGTTTGTTTAATCTTCAAGGAGCCCTAGGCACAGACTGTGGAAAAGGGTTTTCATTGAGAGGGGTTGCCAAGCTTCTAAGAAATAACGAGTTTCCGAAATACCAGCAAATATTTTTTCACCCAACCTTTATGATTCTGGTGGTAATGATCGGTGCACAAATCCCACTTCGCTCACCTAATTTTGTTCTTCTAGGTTGAAGTGTTCGTCTACAGTAGCAGTTTTATATTTAGGTTAACCTCTGTTCTCTCCTATATAGATTGAAGAATTTGGAACTCTAAATCCAACATGGTTTACTAGTAGCTCTTCGAAACTTGACAAAAAGGAGTTCTCAGTTTTGTGTCTATGGTTTGTTTCCTCTTCAAGTAGCCATAGGCACAGTCTGTGGAAAAGCACTTTCATTGAGAAAGGTTGCCAAGCTTCTAAGAAATAACGAGTTTCCGAAATACCAGCAAATATTTTTCACCCAATCTTAATGATACTTGGAGCTCATGATCAGTACACAAATCCCACTTGGCGCACCAAATTTTGTTCTTCTATGTTGAATCCTTCGTCTACAGTAGCAGTTTTTATATTTAGGTTAACCTCTGTTCTCTCCTATATAGATAGATGAATTTGGAACACTAAATCCAACATGGTTTGTACTAGCGATTTGAAACTTGACAAAATAAAGGAGCTCTCAGTTTTGTCTCTTTGGTTTGTTTCCTCTTCAAGTAGCCCTAGGCACAGACTGTGGAAAAGCATTTTCATTGAGAGGGGTTGCCAAGCTTCTATGAATTCACGAGTTTTCGAAATACCAGCAAGTATTTTTTCACCCAATCTTGATGATACTTGGTGGTAATGATCAGTACACAAATCCCACTTGGCTCACCAAATTTGGTTCTTCTAGGTTGAAGCGTTCGTCTACAGTAGCAGTTTTATATTTAGGTTTCCCTCTGTTCTCTCCTATATAGATAGATGAATTTGGAACTCTAAATTCAACATGGTTTGTAGTAGCTCTTTGAAACTTGACATAATAAAGTAGTTCTCAGTTTTGTCTCTATGGTTTGCTTCCTCTTCAAGTAGCTCTAGGCACAGACTGTGGAAAAGCACTTTCATTGAAAACGGGTGGCCAAGCATCCAAGAAATAACGAGTTTCCGAAAAACCAGCAAATATTTTTTCACCCAATCTTGATGATACTTGGTGGTAATGATCGGTACACAAATCCCACTTGACTCACCAAAATTTCTTCTTCTACTTTGAAGCGTTCGTCTAAAGTAGCAGTTTTTATATTTAGGTTTCCCTCTGTTCTCTCCTATATAGATAGACGAATTTGGAACTCTAAATCCAACATGGTTTGTAGTAGCTCTTTGAAACTTGACAAAATAAAGTAGTTCTCGGTTTTGTCTCTATGGTTTGTTTCCTCTTCAAGTAGCTCTAGGCACAGACTGTGGAAAAGCACTTTCATTGAAAAGGGTTGCCAATCTTCCAAGAAATTACGAGTTTCCGAAATACCAGCAAATATTTTTTCACCCAATCTTGATGATACGTTTTGGTAATGACAAGTACACAAATCCCACTGGGCTCACCAAATTTTGTTCTTCTAGATTGAAGCGTTCGTCTACAGTAGCAGTTTTTATATTTAGGTTTCCCTCTTTCTCTCCTATATAGATAGATGAATTTGGAACTCTAAATCCAACATGGTTTCTAGTAGCTCTTTGAAACTTGACAAATAAAGGAGTTCTCAGTTTTGTCTCTATGGTTTGTTTAATCTTAAAAAAGCCCTAGACACAGACTGTGGAAAAGCACTTTCATTGAGAGGGGTTGCCAAGCTTCTAAGAAATAACGAGTTTCCGAAATACCAGAAAATATTTTTTCACCCAATCTTGATGATACTTGTTGCTAATGATCAGTACACAAATCCCACTTGGCTCACGAAATTTTGTTCTTCTAGGTTGAAGTGTTCGTCTACTGTAGCAGTTTTTATATTTAGTTTTCCATCTTTCTCTCCTATATAGATAGATGAATTTGGAACTCTAAATCCACCATGGTTTGTAGTAGCTCTTTGAAACTTGACAAATAAAGGAGTTCTCAGTTTTGTCTCTATGGTTTGTTTAATCTTCAAGGAGCCCAAGGCACAGACTGTGGAAAAGCACTTTCAGTGAGAGGGGTTGCCAAGCTTCTAAGAAATTACGAGTTTCCAAAATACCAGCAAATATTTTTTCACCCAATCTTGATGATACCTGGCATTAATGATCAGTACACAAATCCCACTTGGCTCACCAAATTTTGTTCTTCTAGGTTGAAGCGTTCGTCTACAGTAGCAGTTTTTATATTTAGGTTTCACTCTGTTCTCTCCTGTATAGATAGATGAATTTGGAACTCTAAATCCAACATGGTTTGTAGTAGCTCTTTGAAACTTGACAAAATAAAGTAGTTCTCACTTTTGTCTCTATGGTTTGTTTCCTCTTCAAGTAGCTCTAGGAACAGACTGTGGAAAAGCACTTTCATTGAAACGGGTTGCCAATCTTCCAAGAAATTACGAGATTCCGAAATACCAGCAAATATTTTTTCACCCAATCTTGATGATACTTGGTTTTAATGATCAGTACACAAACCACACTTGGCTCACCAAATTTTGTTCTTCTAGGTTGAAGCTTTCGTCTACAGTAGCAGTTTTTATATTTAGGTTTCCCTCTGTTCTCTCCTGTATAGATAGATGAATTTGGAACTCTAAATCCAACATGGTTTGTAGTAGCTCTTTGAAACTTGAAAAAATAAAGGAGTTCTCAGTTTTGTCTCTATGGTTTGTTTCCTCTTCAAGTAGTCCTAGGCACAGGCTGTGGAAAAACACTTTCATTGAGAGGGGTTGCCAAGCTTTTAAGAATTAATGATTTTCCGAAATACTAGCAAATATTTTTTCACCCAATCTTGATAATACATCCTGGTAATGATCAGAAAACAAATCCAACATGGCTCACCAAATTTTGTTCTTCTAGGTTTAAGCGTTCGTCTACAGTAGCAGTTTTTATATTTAGTTTCCCTCTGTTCTCTCCTATATAGATAGAAGAACTTGGAACTCTAAATCCAACATGGTTACTAGTAGCTCTTTGAACCTTGACAAAATAAACGAGTTGTTAGTTTTGTCTCTATGGTTTGTTTAATCTTCAAGGAGCCCTAGGCACAGACTGTGAAAAGCATTTTCATTGATAGGGGTTGCCAAGCTTCTAAGAATTAACGAGTTTCCGAAATACCAGCAAATATATTTTCACCCAATCTTGATGATACATGGTTGTAATGATCAGTACACAAATCCCACTTCGCGCACCTAATTTTGTTCTTCTAGGTAGAAGCGTTCGTCTACAGTAGCAGTTTTTATATTTAGGTTTCACTCTGTTCTCTCATATATAGGTAGAAGAATTTGGAACTCTAAATCCAACATGGTTACTAGTAGCTCTTTGAAACTTGACAAAAAAGGAGTTCTCAGTTTTGTGTCTATGGTTTGTTTCCTCTACAAGTAGCCCTAGGCACAGACTGTGGAAAAGCACTTTCATTTTGAGGGGTTGCCAAGCTTCTAAGAAATAACGAGTTTCCGAAATACCAGCACATATTTTTTCACCCAATCTTGATGATACTTGGAGCTAATGATCAGTACACAAATCCCTCTTGGCGCACCAAATTTTGTTCTTCTATGTTGAAACTTTCGTCTACAGTAGCAGTTTTTATATTTAGGTTAACCTCTGTTCTCTCCTATATAGATAGATGAATTTGGAACTCTAAATCCAACATGGTTTGTAGTAGCTCTTTGAAACTTGACAAAATAAAGTAGTTCTCACTTTTGTCTCTACGGTTTGTTTCCTCTTCAAGTAGCTCGAGGCACAGACTGTGGAAAAGCACTTTCATTGAAATGGTTGCCATCTTCCAAGAAAATTACGAGTTTCCGAAATACCAGCAAATATTTTTTCACCCAATCTTGATGATACGTTTTGGTAATGACAAGTACACAAATCCCACTTGGCTCACCAAATTTGTTCTTCTAGGTTGAAGCGTTCGTCTACAGTAGCAGTTTTTATATTTAGGTTTCCCTCTTTCTCTCCTATATAGATAGATGAATTTGGAACTCTAAATCCAACATGGTTTGTAGTAGCTCTTTGAAACTTGACAAATAAAGGAGTTCTCAGTTTTGTCTCTATGGTTTGTTTAATCTTAAAAAAGCCCTAGGCACAGACTTTGGAAAAGCAATTTCATTGAGAGAGGTTGCCAAGCTTCTAAGAAATAACGAGTTTCCGAAATACCAGCAATATTTTTTCACCCAATCTTGATGATACTTGGTGGAAATGATCAGTACACAAATCCCACTTCGCTCACCTAATTTTGTTCTTCTAGG
>NW_027515432.1:0-79419 GCF_048772815.1 Callospermophilus lateralis
CCGTAGCTCTTTGGAACTTGACAAAATAAAATAGTTCTCAGTTTTGTCTCTATGTTTTGTTTCCTCTTCAAGTAGTTCTAGGCACAGACTGTGGAAAAGCACTTTCATTGAGAGGGGTTGCCAAGCTTCTAAGAAATAACAAGTTTCCGAAATACCAGCAAATATTTTTTCACCGAATCTTGATGATACTTGGTGGTAATGATCGGGACACAAATCCCACTTGGCTTGCCAAATTTTGTTCTTCTATGTTGAAGCGTTCGTTTACAGTAGCAGTTTTTATTTTTAGGTTTCACTCTGTTCTCTCCTATATAGATAGATGAATTTGAACTCTGAATCCAACATGGTTTATTGTACCTCTTTGAAACTTGACAAAATAAAGGAGTTCTCAGTTTTGTCTCTATGGATTGTTTCCTCTTCAAGTAGCCCAAGGCACTGACTGTGGAAAAGCACTTTCATTGAGAGTTGTTGCCAAGTGTCTAAGAAATAACGAGTTTCCGAAATACCAGCAAATATTTTTTCACCCAATCTTGATGATACTTGGTGGTGATGATCAGTACACAAATCCCACTTGGCTCACCAAATTTTCTTATTCTATGTTGAAGCGTTCGTTTACAGTAGCAGTTTTTATTTTTCGGTTTCACTCTGTTCTCTCCTATATAGATAGATGAATTTGGATCTCTAAATCCAACATGGTTTGTAGTAGCTCTTTGAAACTTGCCAAAATAAAGGAGGTCTCAGTTTTGTCTCCATGGTTTGTTTCCTCTGAAAGTAGCCCTAGGCAGAGACTGTGGAAAAGCACATTTAGTGAAACGGGTTGCCAAGCTAATATAAAATAACGAGTTTCTGAAATACCAGGAAATATTTTTTCACCCATCCTTGATGATACTTGGTGGAAATGATCAGTACACTAATCCCACTTGGCTCACCAAATTGTGTTCTTCTAGGTTGAAGCATTCGTCTACAGTAGCAGTATTTATATTTAGGTTTCAATCTTTTCTCTCCTATAGAGATATATGAATTTGGAACTCTAAATCCAACATGGTTTGTAGTAGCTCTTTGCAACTTGACAAAATAAAGGAGTTCTCAGTTTTGTCTCTATGGATTGTTTCCTCTTCAAGTAGCCCTAGGCACAGACGGTGGAAAAGCACTTTCATTGAGAGCGGTTGCCAAGCTTCTAAGAAATAACGTGTTTCCGAAATACCAGCAAATATTTTTTCATCCATTGTTGATGATACTTGGTGGTAATAATCAGTACACAAATCCCACTTGGCTCACCAAATTCTGTTCTTCTAGGTTGAAGTGTTCGTCTAGAGTAGCAGTTTATATATTTATGTTTCACTCTATTCTCTCCTATATATAGAGATGAATTTGGAACTCTAAAACAAACATGGTTTGTAGTAGCTCTTTGAAACTTGAAAAAAAAAGGAGTTCTCAGTTTTGTCTCTATGGATTGTTTATTCTTCACGTAGCCCTAGGCAAAGACTGTGGAAAAGCACTTTCATTGAGAGGGGTTGCCAAGCTTCTAAGAAATAACGAGTTTCCGAAATACCAGCAAATATTTTTTCACCCAATGTTGATGATACTTTGTGGTAATGACAAGTACACAAATCTCGCTTGGCTCACCAAATTTTGTTCTTCTAGGTTGAAGCGTTCGTCCTCAGTAGCAGTTTTTATTTTTAGGTTTCACTCTGTTCTCTCCTATATAGATAGATGAATTTGAACTCTAAATCCAACATGGTTTGTAGTGGCTCTTTAAACAAGACAAAATAAAGGAGATCTCAGTTTTGTCTCTATGGTTTGTTTCCTCTTCAAGTAGCCCTAGGCACAGACTGTGGAAAAGCACTTTCTTTGAGAGGGGTTTCCAAGCTTCTAAGAAATAACGAGTTTCCGAAATACCAGCAAATATTTTTTCACCGAATCTTGATGATACTTGGTGGTAATGATCTGTACACAAATCCCACTTGGCTTGCCAAATTTTGTTCTTCTATGTTGAAGCGTTCGTTTACAGTAGCAGTTTTTATTTTTAGGTTTCACTCTGTTCTCTCCTATATAGATAGATCAATTTGAACTCTGAATCCAACATGGTTTATAGTAGCTCTTTGAAACTTGACAAAATAAAGGAGTTCTCAGTTTTGTCTCTATGGATTGTTTCCTCTTCAAGTAGCCCTCGGCACTGACTGTGGAAAAGCACTTTCATTAGAGTTGTTGCCAAGCGTCTAAGAAATAACGAGTTTCCGAAATACCAGCAAACATTTTTTCACCCAATCTTGATGATACTTGGTGGTGATGATCAGTACACAAATCCCACTTGGCTCACCAAATTTTCTTCTTCTAGGTTGAAGCGTTCGTTTACAGTAGCAGTTTTTATTTTTAGGTTTCACTCTGTTCTCTCCTATATAGATAGATGAATTTGGAACTCTAAATCCAACATGGTTTGTAGTAGCTCTTTGAAACTTGCCAAAATAAAGGAGGTCTCAGTTTTGTCTCTATGGTTTGTTTCCTCTTAAAGTAGCCCTAGGCAGAGACTGTGGAAAAGCACATTTAGTTAAACGGGTTGCCAAGCTAATATAAAATAACGAGTTTCCGAAATACCAGGAAATATTTTTTCACCCATTCTTGATGATACTTGGTTGAAATGATCAGTACACTAATCCCACTTGGCTCACCAAATTGTGTTCTTCTAGGTTGAAGCGTTCGTCTACAGTAGCACTATTTATATTTAGGTTTCAATCTTTTCTCTCCTATAGAGATATATGAATTTGGAACTCTAAATCCAACATGGTTTGTAGTAGCTCTTTGAAACTTGACAAAATAAAGGAGTTCTCAGTTTTGTCTCTGTGGTTTGTTTCCTCTTCAAATAGCCCCAGGCACAGACGGTGGAAAAGCACTTTCATTGAGAGTGGTTGCCAAGCTTCTAAGAAATAACGTGTTTCCGAAATACCAGCAAATATTTTTTCATCCATTGTTGATGATACTTGGTGGTAATAATCAGTACACAAATCCCACTTGGCTCACCAAATTCTGTTCTTCTAGGTTGAAGCGTTTGTCTAGAGTAGCAGTTTATATATTTAGGTTTCACTCTATTCTCTCCTATATAGGGAGATGAATTTGGAACTCTAAAACCAACATGGTTTGTAGTAGCTCTTTGAAACTTGAAAAAACAAAGGAGTTCTCAGTTCTGTCTCTATGGTTTGTTTCCTTTCACGTAGCCCTAGGCAAAGACTATGGAAAAGCACTTTCATTGAGAGGGTTTGCCAAGCTTCTAAGAAATAACGAGTTTCCGAAATACCAGCAAATATTTTTTCACCCAATGTTGATGATACTTGGTGGTAATGACAAGTACACAAATCTCGCTTGGCTCACCAAATTTTGTTCTTCTAGGTTGAAGCGTTCGTCTACATTAGCAGTTTTTATATATAGGTTTCACTCTGTTCTCTCCTATATAGATAGATGAATTTGGAACTCTAAATCCAACATGGTTTGTAATAGCTCTTTGAAACTTGACAAAATCAAGGAGTTCTCAGTTTTGTCTGTATGGTTTGTTTCCTCTTCACATAACCCTAGGCACAGACTGTGGAAAAGCACTTTCATTGAGAGGGGTTGCCAAGCTTCCAAGAAATTACGAGTTTCCGAAATACCAGCAAATATTTTTCACACAATGTTGATGATACATGGTGGTAATGACAAGTACACAAATCCCACTTGGCTTACCAAATTTTGTTCTTCTAGGTTGAAGCGTTCGTTTACAGTAGAAGTTTTTATTTTTAGGTTTCACTCTGTTCTCTCCTATAAAAATAGATGATTTTGAACTCTAAATCCAACATGGTTTATAGTAGCTCTTTGAAACTTGACAAAATAAAGGAGTTCTCAGTTTTGTCTCTATGGATTGTTTCCTCTTCAAGTAGCGTAGGCACTGACTGTGGAAAAGCACTTTCATTGAGAGGGGTTGCCAAGCTTCTAAGAAATAACGAGTTTCCGAAATACCAGCAAATATTTTTTCACCCAATCTTGATGATACTTGGTGCTGAAGATCGGTACACAAATCCCACTTGGCTCACCAAATTTTGTTCTTCTACGGTGAAGCGTTCGTCTACAGTAGTAGTTTTTATATTTAGGTTTCACTCTATTCTCCCCTAAATAGATAGATTAATTTGGAACTCTAAATCCAACATGGTTTGTAGTAGCTCTTTGAAACTTGACAAAATAAAGGAGTTCTCAGTTTTTTCTCTATGGTTTGTTTCCTCTTCAAGTAGCCCTAGGAACAGACTGTGGAAAAGCACTTTCATTGAGAGGGGTTGCCAAGTGTCTAAGAAATAACGAGTTTCCGAAATACCAGCAAATATTTTTTCACCCAATGTTGATGATACTTGGTGGTAATGATCAGTACACAAATCCCACTTGGCTCACCAAATTCTGTTCTTCTAGGTTGAAGCTTTAATCTACAGTAACAGTTTATATATTTAGGTTTCACTCTGTTCTCTCCTATATAGATAGATGAATTTGGAACTCTAAATCCAACATGGTTTGTAGTAGCTCTTTGAAAGTTGAAAAAACAAAGGAGTTCTCAATTTTGCCTCTATGGTTTGTTTCCTCTTCAAATACCCCTAGGCATAGACTGTTTAAAAGCACTTTCATTGAGTGGGTTTGCCAAGCTTCTAAGAAATAACGAGTTTCCAAAATACCAGCAAATATTTTTTCACCCAATCTTGATGATACTTGGTGGTAATGATCAGTACACAAATCCCACTTGGCTCACCAAATTTTATTCTTCTAGGTTGAAGCGTTCGTCTACAGTAGCAGTTTTTATATTTAGGTTTCACTCTGTACTCTCCTATATTGATACATGAATTTAGAACTCTAAATCGAACATGGTTTGTAATAGCTCGTTGAAACTTGAGAAAATAAAGGAGTTCTCAGTTTTGTCTCTATGGTTTGTTTCCTCTTCAAGTAGCCCTAGGCAAGACTGTGGAAAAGCACTTTCATTGAGAGGGGTTGCCAAGCATCTAAGAAATAACGAGTTTCTGAAATACCAGCAAATATTTTTTCACCCAATCTTGATGATACTTGGTGGTAATGATCGGTACACAAATCCAACTGACTCACCAAATTTTGTTCGTCTCGGTTCAAGCGTTCGTTTACAGTAGCAGTTTATATTTTTAGGTTTCCCTCTTTTCTCTCCCATATAGATAGATGAATTTGGAACTCTAAATCCAACATGGTTTGTAAAAGCTCTTTGAAACTTGTCAAAATAAAAGAGTTCTCAGTTTTGTTTCTATCGTTTGTTTCCTCTTCAAGTAGCCCTAGGCACAGACTGTGGAAAAGCACTTTCTTTGAGAGGGGTTGCCAAGCTTCTAAGAAATAACGAATTTCCGAAATACCAGCAAATATTTTTTCACCCAATCTTGATGATACTTGGTGGTGATGATCGGTTCCCAAATCCCACTTGGCTCACCAAATTTTGTTCTTCTAGGCTGAAGCGTTCGTCTACAGTAGCAGTTTTTATATTTAGGTTTCACTCTGTTTTCTCCTATATACATAGATGATTTTGGAACTCTAAATCCAATATGGTTTGCCGTAGCTCTTTGAAACTTGACAAAATAAAGTAGTTCTCAGTTTTGTCTCTAAGTATTGTTGCCTTTTAAAGTAGTCCTAGGCACAGACTGTGGAAAAGCACTTTCATTGAGAGGGGTTGCCAAGCTTCTAAGAAATAACAAGTTTCCGAAATACCAGCAAATATTTTTTGACCGAATCTTGATGATACTTGGTGGTAATGATCAGTACACAAATCCCACTTGGCTTGCCAAATTTTGTTCTTCTATGTTGAAGCGTTCGTTTACAGTAGCAGTTTTTGTTTTTAGGTTTCACTCTGTTCTCTCCTATATAGATAGATGAATTTGGAACTCTAAATCCAACATGGTTTGTAGTAGCTCTTTGAAACTTGCCAAAATGAAGGAGGTCTCAGTTTTGTCTCTATGGTTTGTTTCCTCTTAAAATAGCCCTAGGCAGAGACTATGGAAAAGCACATTTAGTTAAACGGGTTGCCAAGCTAATATAAAATAACGAGTTTCCGAAATACCAGGAAATATTTTTTCACCCATTCTTGATGATACTTGGTGGAAATGATCAGTACACTAATCCCACTTGGCTCACCAAATTGTGTTCTTCTAGGTTGAAGCGATCGTCTACAGTAGCAGTATTTATATTTAGGTTTCAATCTTTTCTCTCCTATAGAGATATATGAATTTGGAACTCTAAATCCAACATGGTTTGTAGTAGCTCTTTGAAACTTGACAAAATAAAGGAGTTCTCAGTTTTGTCTCTGTGGTTTGTTTCCTCTTCAAATAGCCCCAGGCACAGACGGTGGAAAAGCACTTTCATTGAGAGCGGTTGCCAAGCTTCTAAGAAATAACGTGTTTCCGAAATACCAGCAAATATTTTTTCATCCATTGTTGATGATACTTGGTGGTAATAATCAGTACACAAATCCCACTTGGCTCACCAAATTCTGTTCTTCTAGGTTGAAGCGTTTGTCTAGAGTAGCAGTTTATATATTTAGGTTTCACTCTATTCTCTCCTATATAGGGAGATGAATTTGGAACTCTAAAACCAACATGGTTTGTAGTAGCTCTTTGAAACTTGAAAAAACAAAGGAGTTCTCAGTTCTGTCTCTATGGTTTGTTTCCTTTCACGTAGCCCTAGGCAAAGACTGTGGAAAAGCACTTTCATTGAGAGGGTTTGCCAAGCTTCTAAGAAATAACGAGTTTCCGAAATACCAGCAAATATTTTTTCACCCAATGTTGATGATACTTGGTGGTAATGACAAGTACACAAATCTCGCTTGGCTCACCAAATTTTGTTCTTCTAGGTTGAAGCGTTCGTCTACATTAGCAGTTTTTATATATAGGTTTCACTCTGTTCTCTCCTATATAGATAGATGAATTTGGAACTCTAAATCCAACATGGTTTGTAATAGCTCTTTGAAACTTGACAAAATCAAGGAGTTCTCAGTTTTGTCTGTATGGTTTGTTTCCTCTTCACATAACCCTAGGCACAGACTGTGGAAAAGCACTTTCATTGAGAGGGGTTGCCAAGCTTCCAAGAAATTACGAGTTTCCGAAATACCAGCAAATATTTTTCACACAATGTTGATGATACATGGTGGTAATGACAAGTACACAAATCCCACTTGGCTTACCAAATTTTGTTCTTCTAGGTTGAAGCGTTCGTTTACAGTAGAAGTTTTTATTTTTAGGTTTCACTCTGTTCTCTCCTATAAAAATAGATGATTTTGAACTCTAAATCCAACATGGTTTATAGTAGCTCTTTGAAACTTGACAAAATAAAGGAGTTCTCAGTTTTGTCTCTATGGATTGTTTCCTCTTCAAGTAGCGTAGGCACTGACTGTGGAAAAGCACTTTCATTGAGAGGGGTTGCCAAGCTTCTAAGAAATAACGAGTTTCCGAAATACCAGCAAATATTTTTTCACCGAATCTTGATGATACTTGGTGGTAATAATCGGTACACAAATCCCACTTGGCTTGCCAAATTTTGTTCTCTATGTTGAAGCGTTCGTTTACAGTAGCAGTTTTTATTTTTAGGTTTCACCCTGTTCTCTCCTATATAGATAGATGAATTTGAACTCTAAATCCAACATGGTTTGTAGTGGCTCTTTAAACATGACAAAATAAAGGAGATCTCAGTTTTGTCTCTATGGTTTGTTTCCTCTTCAAGTAGTTCTAGGCACAGACTGTGGAAAAGCACTTTCATTGAGAGGGGTTGCCAAGCGTCTAAGAAATAACGAGTTTCCGAAATACCAGGAAATATTTTTTCACTAAATGTTGATGATACTTGGTGGTAATGATAAGTACACAAATCCCACTTGGCTCACCAAATTTTCTTCTTCTAGGTTGAAGCGTTCGTCTACAGTAGCAGTTTTTATATTTAGGTTTCACTCTGTTCTGTCCTATAGAGTAGATGAATCTGGAACTGTAAATCCAACATGGTTAGAAATAGCTCTTTGAAACTTGACAAAATGAAGGAGTTCTCAGTTTTGTCTCTATGGTTTGTTTCCTCTTCACATAGCCCTAGGCACAGACTGTGGAAAAGCACTTTCATTGAGAGGGGTTGCCAAGCTTCCAAGAAATTACCAGTTTCCGAAATTCCAGCAAATACTTTTGCACCCAATGTTGATGATACATGGTGGTAATGACAAGTACACAAATCCCACTTGGATTACCAAATTTTGTTCTTCTAGGTTAAAGCGTTCGTTTACAGTAGCAGTTTTTATTTTTAGGTTTCACTCTGTTCTCTCCTATATTGATAGATGAATTTGAACTCTAAATCCAACATGGTTTGTAGTGGCTCTTTGAAACATGACAAAATAAAGGAGATCTCAGTTTTGTCTCTATGGTTTGTTTCCTCTTCAAGTAGCCCTAGGCACAGACTGTGGGAAAGCACTTTCATTGAGAAGGGTTGCCAAGCTTCTAAGAAATAACGAGTTTCCGAAATACTAGCAAATATTTTTTTACCCAATCTTGGTGATACTTGGTGGTAATGATCAGAAAACAAATCCCACTTTGCTCACCAAATTTTGTTCTTCTAGGTTGAAGCGTTCGTCCTCAGTAGCAGTTTTTATTTTTAGGTTTCACTCTGTTCTCTCCTATATAGATAGATGAATTTGGAACTCTAAATCCAACATGGTTTGTAGTAGTTCTTTGAAACTTGAAAAAACAAAGGAGTTCTCAGTTTTGTCTCCATGGTCTGTTTCCTCTTCAAGTAACCCTAGGCACAGACTGTGGAAAAGCACTTTCATTGAGAGGGGTTTCCAAGCGTCTAAGAAATAACGAGTTTCCGAAATACCAGGAAATATTTTTTCACCCAATCTTGATGATACTTGTTGGTGATGATCGGTACACAAATCCCACTTGGCTCACCAAATTTTGTTCTTCTACGTTGAAGCGTTCGTCTACATTAGCAGTTTTTATATTTAGGTTTCACTCTGTTCTGTCCTATAGAGTAGATGAATTTGGAACTCTAAATCCAACATGGTTTGTAGTAGCTCTTTGAAACTTGCCAAAATTAAGGAGTTCTCAGTTTTGTCTCTATGGTTTGTTTCCTCTTCAAGTAACCCTAAGCAGTGACGGTGGAAAAGCACTTTCATTGAGAGCGGTTGCCAAGCTTCTAAGAAATAACGATTTTCCGAAATACCGGCAAATATGTTTTCACCCAATCTTGATGATACTTGGTGGTGATGATCGGTACACAAATCACTCTTGGCTCACCAAATTTTGTTCTTCTAGGTTGAAGCGTTCTTCTACAGTAGCAGTTTTTATATTAGGTTTCACTCTGTCTCTCCTATATAGATAGATGAATTTGGAATTCTAAATCCAATATGCTTTGTAGTAGCTCTTTGAAACTTGACAATGTAAAGGAGTTCTCAGTTTTATCTCTATGGTTTGTTTCCGCTTCATGTGGCACTAGCAGAGACTGTGGAAAAGCTCTTTCATTGAAAAGGGTTGCCAAGCTTCCAAGGAATTATGAGTTTCCGAAATACCAGCAAATATTTTTTCACCCTATCTTGATGATACTTTGTGGTGATGATCAGTACACAAATCCCGCTTGGCTCACCAAATTCTGTTCTTCTAGGTTGAAGCGTTCGTCTACAGTAGCAATATTTATATTTAGGTTTCAATCTGTTCTCTCCTATATAGATAGTTGAATTTAAACTCTAAATCCAACATGGTTTATAGTAGCTCTTTGAAACATGACAAAATAAAGGAGTTCTCAGTTTTGTCTCTATGGTTTGTTTCCTCTTGAAGAAGCCCTAGGCCGAGACTGTAGAAAAGCACATTCATTGAAAGGGGTTGCCAAGCTTATATGAAATAACGAGTTTCCGAAATACCAGGAAATATTTTTTCACCCAATCTTGATGATACTTGGTGGTAATGATCGGATCACAAATCCCACTTGGCTCACCAAATTTTGTTCTGCTAGGTTGAAGCGTTCGTCTACAGTAGCAGTTTTTATATTTAGGTTTCACTCTGTTATGTCCTGTACAGATAGATTAATTTGGAACTCTAAATCCAACATGGTTTGTAGTAGCTTTTTGAAACTTGACAAAACAAAGGAGTTCTCAGTTTTCTCTCTATGATTTGTTTCCTCTTCAAGTAGCCCTAGGCACAGACGGTGGAAAAGCACTTTCATTGAGAGGGGTTGCCAAGCTTCTAAGAAATAACGAGTTTCCGAAATAACAGCAAATATTTTTTCTCGCAATCTTGATGACACTTGGTGGTAATGATCAGTACACAAATACCACTTGGCTCACCAAATTTTGTTCTTCTAGGTTGAAGCGTTCGTCTACAGTAGCAGTTTTTATATTTAGGTTTCACTCTGTTATCTCTTATACAGATAGATGAATTTGGAACTCTAAATCCAACATGGTTTGTAGTAGCTCTTTGAAACTTGACAAAATAAAGGAGTTCTCAGTTTTGTCTCTATGGTTTGTTTCCTCTTCAAGTAGCCCTAGGCACAGACGGTGGAAAAGCACTTTCATTGAGATGGGTTGCCAAGCTTCTAAGAAATAACGATTTTCCGAAATACCAGCAAATATATTTTCTCGCAATCTTGATGACACTTGGTGGTAATGATCAGTACACAAATCCCACTTGGCTCACCAAATTTTGTTCTTCTAGGTTGAAGCGTTCGTCTACAGTAGCAGTTTTTATATTTTGGTTTCACTCTGTTCTCTCCTATATAGATAGATGATTTTGGAACTCTAAACACAACATGGTTTGTAGTAGCTCTTTGAAACTTGACAAAATAAAAGAGTTCTCAGTTTTGTCTCTATGGTTTGTTTCCTCTTCAAGCAGTCCTAGGCACAGACGGTGGAAAAGCACTTTAATTGAGAGGGGTTGCCAAGCTTCTAAGAAATAACGAGTTTCCGAAATACCAGCAAATATTTTTTCTCGCAATCTTGATGACACTTGGTGGTAATGATCAGTACACAAATCCCACTTGGCTCACCAAATTTTGTTCTTCTAGGTTGAAGCGTTCGTCTACAGTAGCAGTTTTTATATTTTGGTTTCACTCTGTTATCTCCTATACAGATAGATGAATTTGGAACTCTAAATCCAACATGGTTTGTAGTAGCTCTTTGAAACTTGACAAAATAAAGGAGTTCTCAGATTTGTCTCTATGATTTGTTTCCTCTTCAAGTACCCCTAGGCACAGACGGTGGAAAAGCACTTTCATTGAGAGGAGTTGCCAAGCATCCAAGAAATTACGAGTTTCCGAAATACCAGCAAATATTTTTTCACCCTATCTTGATGATACTTGGTGGTAATGATGGGTTCACAAATCCCACTTGGCTCACCAAATTTTGTACTTCTAGGTTGAAGCGTTCGTCTACAGTAGCAGTTTTTAAATTTAGGTTTCAATCTGTTCTGTCCTATAGAGTAGATGAATTTGGAACTCTAAATCCAACATGGTTTGTAGTAGCTCTTTGAAACTTGCCAAAATTAAGGAGTTCTCAGTTTTGTCTCTATGGTTTGTTTCCTCTTCAAGTAACCCTAAGCAGTGACGGTGGAAAAGCACTTTCATTGAGAGCGGTTGCCAAGCTTCTAAGAAATAACGATTTTCCGAAATACCGGCAAATATGTTTTCACCCAATCTTGATGATACTTGGTGGTGCTGATCGGTACACAAATCACTCTTGGCTCACCAAATTTTGTTCTTCTAGGTTGAAGCGTTCTTCTACAGTAGCAGTTTCTATATTAGGTTTCACTCTGTCTCTCCTATATAGATAGATGAATTTGGAATTCTAAATCGAATATGCTTTGTAGTAGCTCTTTGAAACTTGACAATGTAAAGGAGTTCTCAGTTTTATCTCTATGGTTTGTTTCCGCTTCATGTAGCACTAGCAGAGACTGTGGAAAAGCTCTTTCATTGAAAAGGGTTGCCAAGATTCCAAGGAATTATGAGTTTCCGAAATACCAGCAAATATTTTTTCACCCTATCTTGATGATACTTTGTGGTGATGATCAGTACACAAATCCCGCTTGGCTCACCAAATTCTGTTCTTCTAGGTTGAAGCGTTCGTCTACAGTAGCAATATTTATATTTAGGTTTCAATCTGTTCTCTCCTATATAGATAGTTGAATTTAAACTCTAAATCCAACATGGTTTATAGTAGCTCTTTGAAACATGACAAAATAAAGGAGTTCTCAGTTTTGATTCTATGGTTTGTTTCCTCTTGAAGAAGCCCTAGGCCGAGACTGTAGAAAAGCACATTCATTGAAAGGGGTTGCCAAGCTTATATGAAATAACGAGTTTCCGAAATACCAGGAAATATTTTTTCACCCAATCTTGATGATACTTGGTGGTAATGATCGGATCACAAATCCCACTTGGCTCACCAAATTTTGTTCTGCTAGGTTGAAGCGTTCGTCTACAGTAGCAGTTTTTATATTTAGGTTTCACTCTGTTATGTCCTGTACAGATAGATGAATTTGGAACTCTAAATCCAACATGGTTTGTAGTAGCTTTTTGAAACTTGACAAAACAAAGGAGTTCTCAGTTTTCTCTCTATGATTTGTTTCCTCTTCAAGTAGCCCTAGGCACAGACGGTGGAAAAGCACTTTCATTGAGAGGGGTTGCCAAGCTTCTAAGAAATAACGAGTTTCCGAAATAACAGCAAATATTTTTTCTCGCAATCTTGATGACACTTGGTGGTAATGATCAGTACACAAATCCCACTTGGCTCACCAAATTTTGTTCTTCTAGGTTGAAGCGTTCGTCTACAGTAGCAGTTTTTATATTTAGGTTTCACTCTGTTATCTCTTATACAGATAGATGAATTTGGAACTCTAAATCCAACATGGTTTGTAGTAGCTCTTTGAAACTTGACAAAATAAAGGAGTTCTCAGTTTTGTCTCTATGGTTTGTTTCCTCTTCAAGTAGCCCTAGGCACAGACGGTGGAAAAGCACTTTCATTGAGATGGGTTGCCAAGCTTCTAAGAAATAACGATTTTCCGAAATACCAGCAAATATATTTTCTCGCAATCTTGATGACACTTGGTGGTAATGATCAGTACACAAATCCCACTTGGCTCACCAAATTTTGTTCTTCTAGGTTGAAGCGTTCGTCTACAGTAGCAGTTTTTATATTTTGGTTTCACTCTGTTCTCTCCTATATAGATAGATGATTTTGGAACTCTAAACACAACATGGTTTGTAGTAGCTCTTTGAAACTTGACAAAATAAAAGAGTTCTCAGTTTTGTCTCTATGGTTTGTTTCCTCTTCAAGCAGTCCTAGGCACAGACGGTGGAAAAGCACTTTAATTGAGAGGGGTTGCCAAGCTTCTAAGAAATAACGAGTTTCCGAAATACCAGCAAATATTTTTTCTCGCAATCTTGATGACACTTGGTGGTAATGATCAGTACACAAATCCCACTTGGCTCACCAAATTTTGTTCTTCTAGGTTGAAGCGTTCGTCTACAGTAGCAGTTTTTATATTTTGGTTTCACTCTGTTATCTCCTATACAGATAGATGAATTTGGAACTCTAAATCCAACATGGTTTGTAGTAGCTCTTTGAAACTTGACAAAATAAAGGAGTTCTCAGATTTGTCTCTATGATTTGTTTCCTCTTCAAGTAGCCCTAGGCACAGACGGTGGAAAAGCACTTTCATTGAGAGGAGTTGCCAAGCATCCAAGAAATTACGAGTTTCCGAAATACCAGCAAATATTTTTTCACCCTATCTTGATGATACTTGGTGGTAATGATGGGTTCACAAATCCCACTTGGCTCACCAAATTTTGTACTTCTAGGTTGAAGCGTTCGTCTACAGTAGCAGTTTTTAAATTTAGGTTTCAATCTGTTCTGTCCTATAGAGTAGATGAATTTGGAACTCTAAATCCAACATGGTTTGTAGTAGCTCTTTGAAACTTGCCAAAATTAAGGAGTTCTCAGTTTTGTCTCTATGGTTTGTTTCCTCTTCAAGTAACCCTAAGCAGTGACGGTGGAAAAGCACTTTCATTGAGAGCGGTTGCCAAGCTTCTAAGAAATAACGATTTTCCGAAATACCGGCAAATATGTTTTCACCCAATCTTGATGATACTTGGTGGTGATGATCGGTACACAAATCACTCTTGGCTCACCAAATTTTGTTCTTCTAGGTTGAAGCGTTCTTCTACAGTAGCAGTTTTTATATTAGGTTTCACTCTGTCTCTCCTATATAGATAGATGAATTTGGAATTCTAAATCCAATATGCTTTGTAGTAGCTCTTTGAAACTTGACAATGTAAAGGAGTTCTCAGTTTTATCTCTATGGTTTGTTTCTGCTTCATGTAGCACTAGCAGAGACTGTGGAAAAGCTCTTTCATTGAAAAGGGTTGCCAAGCTTCCAAGGAATTATGAGTTTCCGAAATACCAGCAAATATTTTTTCACCCTATCTTGATGATACTTTGTGGTGATGATCAGTACACAAATCCCGCTTGGCTCACCAAATTTTGTTCTCCTAGGTTGAAGCGTTCGTCTACAGTAGCAATATTTATATTTAGGTTTCAATCTGTTCTCTCCTATATAGATAGTTGAATTTAAACTCTAAATCCAACATGGTTTATAGTAGCTCTTTGAAACATGACAAAATAAAGGAGTTCTCAGTTTTGTCTCTATGGTTTGTTTCCTCTTGAAGTAGCCCTAGGCCGAGACTGTAGAAAAGCACATTCATTGAAAGGGGTTGCCAAGCTTATATGAAATAACGAGTTTCCGAAATACCAGGAAATATTTTTTCACCCAATCTTGATGATACTTGGTGGTAATGATCGGATCACAAATCCCACTTGGCTCACCAAATTTTGTTCTGCTAGGTTGAAGCGTTCGTCTACAGTAGCAGTTTTTATATTTAGGTTTCACTCTGTTATGTCCTGTACAGATAGATGAATTTGGAACTCTAAATCCAACATGATTTGTAGTAGCTTTTTGAAACTTGACAAAACAAAGGAGTTCTCAGTTTTGTCTCTATGATTTGTTTCCTCTTCAAGTAGCCCTAGGCACAGACGGTGGAAAAGCACTTTCATTGAGAGGGGTTGCCAAGCTTCTAAGAAATAACGAGTTTCCGAAATAACAGCAAATATTTTTTCTCGCAATCTTGATGACACTTGGTGGTAATGATCAGTACACATATCCCACTTGGCTCACCAAATTTTGTTCTTCTAGGTTGAAGCGTTCGTCTACAGTAGCAGTTTTTATATTTAGGTTTCACTCTGTTATCTCTTATACAGATAGATGAATTTGGAACTCTAAATCCAACATGGTTTGTAGTAGCTCTTTGAAACTTGACAAAATAAAGGAGTTCTCAGTTTTGTCTCTATGGTTTGTTTCCTCTTCAAGTAGCCCTAGGCACAGACGGTGGAAAAGCACTTTCATTGAGATGGGTTGCCAAGCTTCTAAGAAATAACGATTTTCCGAAATACCAGCAAATATATTTTCTCGCAATCTTGATGACACTTGCTGGTAATGATCAGTACACAAATCCCACTTGGCTCACCAAATTTTGTTCTTCTAGGTTGAAGCGTTCGTCTACAGTAGCAGTTTTTATAATAAGGTTTCACTCTGTCTCTCCTATATGGATAGATGAATTTGGAATTCTAAATCCAATATGGTTTGTAGTAGCTCTTTGAACTTGACAAAGTAAAGGAGTTCTCAGTTTTGTCTCTGTGATTTGTTTCCGCTTCATGTAGCGCTAAGCAGAGACTGTGGAAAAGCACTTTCATTTTAAGGGGTTGCCAAGCTTCCATGAAATTACGAGTTTCCGAAATACCATCAAATATTTTTTCACCCAATCTTGATGATACTTGGTGGTGATGATCAGTACACAAACCCACTTGGCTCACCAAATTTTGTTCTTCTCGGTTCAAGCGTTCGTTTCAGTAGCAGTTTATATTTAGGTTTCAATCTGTTCTCTCCTATATAGATAGATGAATTTGGAACTCTAAATCCAACATGGTTTGTTTTAGCTCTTTGAAACTTGACAAAATAAAGTAGTTCTCAGTTTTGTCTCTATGATTTGTTTCTGGTTCAAGTAGCCCTATGCAGTGACTGTGGAAAAGCACTTTCATTGAGAGTGGTTGCCAAGCTTCCAAGAAATTACGAGTTTCTGAAATACCAGCAAATATTTTTTCACCAAATCTTGATGATACTTGGTGGTAATGATCAGTACACAAATCCCACTTGGCTCACCAAATTTTGTTCTTCTAGGTTGAAGCGTTCTTCTACAGTAGCAGTTTTTAGGTTTAGATTTCACTCTGTTCTCTCGTATAGAGATAGATGAATTTGGAACCCTAAATTCATCATGGTTTGTAGTGGCTCTTTGAAATTTGACAAAATAAAGGAGTTCTCAGTTTTGTCTCTATGGTTTGTTTCCTCTTCAAGTAGCCCTAGGCACAGACGTTGGAAAAGCACTTTCATTGAGAGGGGTTGCCAAGCTTCTAAGAAATAACGAGTTTCCGAAATAACAGCAAATATATTTTCTCACATCTTGATGACACTTGGTGGTAATGATCAGTACACAAATCCCACTTGGCTCACCAAATTTTGTTCTTCTAGGTTGAAGCGTTCGTCTACAGTAGCAGTTTTTATAATAAGTTTTCACTCTGTCTCTCCTATATGGATAGATGAATTTGGAATTCTAAATCCAATATGGTTTGTAGTAGCTCTTTGAACTTGACAAAGTAAAGGAGTTCTCAGTTTTGTCTCTGTGATTTGTTTCCTCTTCATGTAGCGCTAAGCAGAGACTGTGGAAAAGCACTTTCATTGAAAGGGGTTGCCAAGCTTCCATGAAATTACGAGTTTCCGAAATACCAGCAAATATATTTTCACCCAATCTTGATGATACTTGGTGGTGATGATCAGTACACAAATCCCACTTGGCTCACCAAATTTTGTTCTTCTAGGCTGAAGCGTTCGTTTACAGTAGCAGTTTTTATATTTAGGTTTCACTCTGTTTTCTCCTATATACATAGATGATTTTGGAACTCTAAATCCAATATGGTTTGCCGTAGCTCTTTGAAACTTGACAAAATAAAGTAGTTCTCAGTTTTGTCTCTAAGTTTTGTTGCCTTTTAAAGTAGTCCTAGGCACAGACTGTTGAAAAGCACTTTCATTGAGAGGGGTTGCCAAGCTTCTAAGAAATAACAAGTTTCCGAAATACCAGCAAATATTTTTTGACCGAATCTTAATGATACTTGGTGGTAATGATCAGTACACAAATCCCACTTGGCTTGCCAAATTTTGTTCTTCTATGTTGAAGCGTTCGTTTACAGTAGCAGTTTTTGTTTTTAGGTTTCACTCTGTTCTCTCCTATATAGATAGATGATTTGGAACTCTAAATCCAACATGGTTTGTAGTAGCTCTTTGAAACTTGCCAAAATAAAGGAGGTCTCAGTTTTATCTCTATGGTTTGTTTCCTCTTAAAATAGCCCTAGGCAGAGACTATGGAAAAGCACATTTAGTTAAACGGGTTGCCAAGCTAATATAAAATAACGAGTTTCCGAAATACCAGGAAATATTTTTTCACCCATTCTTGATGATACTTGGTGGAAATGATCAGTACACTAATCCCACTTGGCTCACCAAATTGTGTTCTTCTAGGTTGAAGCGTTCGTCTACAGTAGCAGTATTTATATTTAGGTTTCAATCTTTTCTCTCCTATAGAGATATATGAATTTGGAACTCTAAATCCAACATGGTTTGTAGTAGCTCTTTGAAACTTGACAAAATAAAGGAGTTCTCAGTTTTGTCTCTGTGGTTTGTTTCCTCTTCAAGTAGCCCTAGGCACAGACGGTGGAAAAGCACTTTCATTGAGAGCGGTTGCCAAGCTTCTAAGAAATAACTTGTTTCCGAAATACCAGCAAATATTTTTTCATCCATTGTTGATGATACTTGGTGGTAATAATCAGTACACAAATCCCACTTGGCTCACCAAATTCTGTTCTTCTAGTTTGAAGCGTTCGTCTAGAGTAGCAGTTTATATATTTAGTTTTCACTCTATTCTCTCCTATATAGAGAGATGAATTTGGAACTCTAAAACCAACATGGTTTGTAGTAGCTCTTTGAACCTTGAAAAAACAAAGGAGTTCTCAGTTTTGTCTCTATGGTTTGTTTCCTCTTCACGAAGCCCTAGGCAAAGACTGTGGAAAAGCACTTTCATTGAGAGGGGTTGCCAAGCTTCTAAGAAATAACGAGTTTCCGAAATACCAGCAAATATTTTTTCACCCAATGTTGATGATACTTGGTGGTAATGACAAGTAAACAAATCTCGCTTGGCTCACCAAATTTTGTTCTTCTAGGTTGAAGCGTTCGTCTACATTAGCAGTTTTTATATATAGGTTTCACTCTGTTCTCTCCAATATAGATAGATGAATTTGGAACTCTAAATCCAACATGGTTTGTAATAGCTCTTTGAAACTTGACAAAATCAAGGAGTTCTCAGTTTTGTCTCTATGGTTTGTTTCCTCTTCACATAACCCAAGGCACAGACTGTGGAAAAGCACTTTCATTGAGAGGGGCAGAAAAGCTTCCAAGAAATTACGAGTTTCCGAAATACCAGGAAATATTTTTTCACCCAATGTTGATGATACATGGTGGTATTGACAAGTACACAAATCCCACTTGGCCTACCAAATTTTGTTCTTCTAGGTTGAAGCGTTCGTTTACAGTAGCAGTTTTTATTTTTAGGTTTCACTCTGTTCTCTCCTATATAGATAGATGAATTTGAACTCTAAATCCAACATGGTTTGTAGTGGCTCTTTAAACATGACAAAATAAAGGAGATCTCAGTTTTGTCTCTATGGTTTGTTTCCTCGTCAAGTAGCCCTAGGCACAGACTGTGGAAAAGCACTTTCATTGAGAGGTGTTGCCAAGCTTCTACGAAATAACGAGGTTCCGAAATACCAGCAAATATTTTTTCACCCAATCTTGATGATACTTGTTAGTAATGACACGTACACAAATCCCACTTTGCTCACCAAATTTTGTTCTTCTAGGTTGAAGCGTTCGTCCTCAGTAGCAGTTTTTATTTTTAGGTTTCACTCTGCTCTCTCCTATATAGATAGATGAATTTGAACTCTAAATCCAACATGGTTTGTAGTAGCTCTTTGAAACTTGTCAAAATAAAAGAGTTCTCAGTTTTGTCTCTATGGTTTGTTTCCTCTTCAAGTAGCCCTAGGCACAGACTTTGGAAAAGCACTTTCTTTGAGAGGGGTTGCAAAGCTTCTAAGAAATAACGAGTTTCTGAAATACCAGCAAATATTTTTTCACCGAATCTTGATGATACTTGGTGGTAATAATCGGTACACAAATCCCACTTGGCTTGCCAAATTTTGTTCTCTATGTTGAAGCGTTCGTTTACAGTAGCAGTTTTTATTTTTAGGTTTCACTCTGTTCTCTCCTATATAGATAGATGAATTTGAACTCTAAATCCAACATGGTTTGTAGTGGCTCTGTAAACATGACAAAATAAAGGAGATCTCAGTTTTGTCTCTATGGTTTGTTTCCTCGTCAAGTAGCCCTAGGCACAGACTGTGGAAAAGCACTTTCATTGAGAGGGGTTGCCAAGCATATAAGAAATAACGAGTTTCCGAAATACCAGGAAATATTTTTTCACCCAATTTTGATGATACTTGGTGGCGATGATCGGTACACAAATCCCACTTGGCTAACAAAATTTTGTTCTTCTACATTGAAGCGTTCGTCTACAGTAGCAGTTTTTATATTTAGGTTTCACTCTATTCTCTCCTAAATGGATAGATGAATTTAAAACTCTAAATCAAACATGGTTTGTAGTAGCTCTTTGAAACTTGACAAAATAAAATAGTTCTCAGTTTTGTCTCTGTGGTTTGTTTCCTCTTCAAGTAGCCCTAGGCAGAGACTGTGGAAAAGCACTTTCAGTGAAAGGGGTTGCCAAGATTCTATGAAATAACGAGTTTCCGAAATACCAGGAAATATTTTTTCACCAAATCTTGATGATACTTGGTGATATTGAACGGTACACCAATCCCAATTGACTCACCAAATTTTGTTCTTCTAGGTTGATGCGTTCTTTTTCAGTAGCAGTTTTTATTTTTAGGTTTCACTCTGTTCTCTCCTATATAGATGGATGAATTTGGAACTCTAAATCTAACATGGTTTGAAGTAGCTCTTTGAAACTTGACAAAATAAAGTAGTTCTCAGTTTTGTCTCTATGTTTTCTTTCCTCTTCAAGGAGTCCTAGGTACGGACTGTGGAAAAGCACTTTCATTGAGAGGGGTTGCCAAGCGTCTAAGAAATAACGAGTTTCCGAAATACCCGCAAATATTTTTTCACTAAATGTTGATGATACTTGGTGGTAATGATAAGTACACAAATCCCACTTGGCTCACCAAATTTTCTTCTTCTAGGTTGAAGCGTTCGTCTACAGTAGCAGTTTTTATATTTAGGTTTCACTCTGTTCTGTCCTATAGAGTAGATGAATCTGGAACTGTAAATCCAACATGGTTAGAAATAGCTCTTTGAAACTTGACAAAATGAAGGAGTTCTCAGTTTTGTCTCTATGGTTTGTTTCCTCTTCACATAGCCCTAGGCACAGACTGTGGAAAAGCACTTTCATTGAGAGGGGTTGCCAAGCTTCCAAGAAATTACCAGTTTCCGAAATTCCAGCAAATACTTTTGCACCCAATGTTGATGATACATGGTGGTAATGACAAGTACACAAATCCCACTTGGATTACCAAATTTTGTTCTTCTAGGTTAAAGCGTTCGTTTACAGTAGCAGTTTTTATTTTTAGGTTTCACTCTGTTCTCTCCTATATTGATAGATGAATTTGAACTCTAAATCCAACATGGTTTGTAGTGGCTCTTTGAAACATGACAAAATAAAGGAGATCTCAGTTTTGTCTCTATGGTTTGTTTCCTCTTCAAGTAGCCCTAGGCACAGACTGTGGGAAAGCACTTTCATTGAGAAGGGTTGCCAAGCTTCTAAGAAATAACGAGTTTCCGAAATACTAGCAAATATTTTTTTACCCAATCTTGGTGATACTTGGTGGTAATGATCAGAACACAAATCCCACTTGGCTCACCAAATTTTGTTCTTCTAGGTTGAAGCGTTCGTCCTCAGTAGCAGTTTTTATTTTTAGGTTTCACTCTGTTCTCTCCTATATAGATAGATGAATTTGGAACTCTAAATCCAACATGGTTTGTAGTAGCTCTTTGAAACTTGTCAAAATAAAAGAGTTCTTAGTTTTGTCTCTATGGTTTGTTTCCTCTTCAAGTAGCCCTAGGCACAGACTGTGGAAAAGCACTTTCTTTGAGAGGGGTTGCCAAGCTTCTAAGAAATAACGAGTTTCCGAAATACCAGCAAATATTTTTTCAACGAATCTTGATGATACTTGGTGGTAATAATTGGTACACATATCCCACTTGGCTTGCCAAATTTTGTTCTATGTTGAAGCGTTCGTTTACAGTAGTAGTTTATATTTTTAGGTTTCACTCTGTTCTCTCCTATATAGATAGATGAATTTGAACTCTAAATCCAACATGGTTTGTAGTGGCTCTTTAATCATGACAAAATAAAGGAGATCTCAGTTTTGTGTCTATGGTTTGTTTCCTCGTCAAGTAGCCCTAGGAACAGACTGTGGAAAAGCACTTTCATTGAGAGGGGTTGCCAAGCTTCTACGTAATAACGAGTTTCCGAAATATCAGCAAATATTTTTTCACCCAATCTTGATGATACTTGGTGGTAATGACATGTACACAAATCCCACTTTGCTCACCAAATTTTGTTCTTCTAGGTTGAAGCGTTCGTCCTCAGTAGCAGTTTTTATTTTTAGGTTTCACTCTGTTCTCTCCTATATAGATGGATGAATTTGGAACTCTAAATCTAACATGGTTAGAAGTAGCTCTTTGAAACTTGACAAAATAAAGTAGTTCTCAGTTTTGTCTCTATGTTTTCTTTCCTCTTCAAGGAGTCCTAGGTACGGACTGTGGAAAAGCACTTTCATTGAGAGGGGTTGCCAAGCTTCCAAGAAATTACCAGTTTCCGAAATACTAGCAAATCTTTTTTCACCCAATCTTGATGATACTTGGTGGTAATGATCGGTTCACAAATCCCACTTGGCTCACCAAATTTTGTTCTTCTAGGTTTAAGCGTTCGTCTACATTAGCAGTTTTTATATTTAGGTTTCACTCTGTTCTGTCCTATAGAGTAGATGAATCTGGAACTGTAAATCCAACATGGTTTGTAGTAGCTCTTCGAAACTTGACAAAATGAAGGAGTTCTCAGTTTTGGCTCTATGGTTTGTTTCCTCTTCAAGTAGCCCTAGGCAAAGACGTTGGAAAAGCACTTTCATTAGGAGGGGTTGCCAAGCTTCCAAGAAATTACCAGTTTCCGAAATACCAGCAAATATTTTTTCACCCAATCTTCATGATACTTGGTGGTCATGATCGGTACACAAATCCCACATGACTCACCAAATTTTGTTCTTCTAGGTTGATGCGTTCGTTTTCAGTAGCAGTTTTTATTTTTAGGTTTCACTCTGTTCTCTCCTATATAGATAGATGAATTTGAACTCTAAATCCAACATGGTTTGTAGTGGCTCTTTAAACATGACAAAATAAAGGAGATCTCAGTTTTTTGTCTTTTTTTGTTTCCTCGTCAAGTAGCCCTAGGCACAGACTGTGGAAAAGCACTTTCATTGAGAGGGGTTGCCAAGCTTCTACGTAATAACGAGTTTCCGAAATACCAGCAAATATTTTTTCACCCAATCTTGATGATACGTGGTGGTAATGACACGTACACAAATCCCACTTTGCTCACCAAATTTTGTTCTTCTAGGTTGAAGCGTTCGTCCTCAGTAGCAGTTTTTATTTTTAGGTTTCACTCTGTTCTCTCCTATATAGATAGATGAATTTGGAACTCTAAATCCAACATGGTTTGTTGTAGCTCTTTGAAACTTGTCAAAATAAAAGAGTTCTTAGTTTTGTCTCTATGGTTTGTTTCCTCTTCAAGTAGCCCTAGGCACAGACTGTGGAAAAGCACTTTCTTTGAGAGGGGTTGCCAAGTTTCTAAGAAATAACGAGTTTCCGAAATACCAGCAAATATTTTTTCAACGAATCTTGATGATACTTGGTGGTAATAATCGGTACACAAATCCCACTTGGCTTGCCAAATTTTGTTCTCTATGTTGAAGCGTTCGTTTACAGTAGTAGTTTTTATTTTTAGGTTTCACTCTGTTCTCTCCTATATAGATAGATGAATTTGAACTCTAAATCCAACATGGTTTGTAGTGGCTCTTTATACATGACAAAATAAAGGAGATCTCAGTTTTGTGTCTATGGTTTGTTTCCTCGTCAAGTAGCCCTAGGCACAGACTGTGGAAAAGCACTTTCATTGAGAGGGGTTGCCAAGCTTCTACGTAATAAGGAGTTTCCGAAATATCAGCAAATATTTTTTCACCCAATCTTGATGAAACTTGGTTTTAATGACACGTACACAAATCCCACTTTGCTCACCAAATTTTGTTCTTCTAGGTTGAAGCGTTCGTCCTCAGTAGCAGTTTTTATTTTTAGGTTTCACTCTGTTCTCTCCTATATAGATGGATGAATTTGGAACTCTAATTCCAACATGGTTTGTAGTAGCTCTTTGAAACTTGTCAAAATAAAATGTTCTTAGTTTTGTCTCTATGGTTTGATTCCTCTTCAAGTAGCCCTAGGCACAGACTGTCGAAAAGCACTTTCTTTGAGAGGGGTTGCCAAGCTTCTAAGAAATAACGAGTTTCCGAAATACCAGCAAATATTTTTTCAACGAATCTTGATGATACTTGGTGGTAATAATCGGTACACAAATCCCTCTTGGCTTGCCAAATTTTGTTCTCTATGTTGAAGCGTTCGTTTACAGTAGTAGTTTTTATTTTTAGGTTTCACTCTGTTCTCTCCTATATAGATAGATGAATTTGAACTCTAAATCCAACATGGTTTATAGTAGCTCTTTGAAACTTGACAAAATAAAGGAGTTCTCTGTTTTGTCTCTATGGATTGTTTCCTCTTCAAGTAGTCCTAGGCACTGACTGTGGAAAAGCACTTTCATTGAGAGGGGTTGCCAAGTTTCTAAGAAATAACGAGTTTCCGAAATACCAGCAAATATTTTTTCACCCAATGTTGATGATACTTGTTGGTTATGATCAGTACACAAATCCCACTTGGCTCACCAAATTCTGTTCTTCTAGGTTGAGGCGTTCGTCTACAGTAACAGTTTATATATTTAGGTTTCATTCTGTTCTCTCCTATATAGAGAGATGAATTTGGAACTCTAAAAACAACATGGTTTGTAGTAGTTCTTTGAAACTTGAAAAAACAAAGGAGTTCTCAGTTTTGTCTCCATGGTCTGTTTCCTCTTCAAGTAACCCTAGGCACAGACTGTGGAAAAGCACTTTCATTGAGAGGGGTTTCCAAGCGTCTAAGAAATAACGAGTTTCCGAAATACCAGGAAATATTTTTTCACCCAATCTTGATGATACTTGTTGGTGATGATCGGTACACAAATCCCACTTGGCTCACCAAATTTTGTTCTTCTACGTTGAAGCGTTCGTCTACATTAGCAGTTTTTATATTTAGGTTTCACTCTGTTCTCTCCTATATAGATAGATGATTTTGGAACTCTAAATCCAATATGGTTTGCAGTAGCTCTTTGAAACTTGACAAAATAAAGTAGTTCTCAGTTTTGTCTCTATGTTTTGTTTCCTCTTCAAGTAGTCCTAGGCACAGACTGTGGAAAAGCACTTTCATTGAGAGGGGTTGCCAAGCTTCTAAGAAATAACAAGTTTCCGAAATACCAGCAAATATTTTTTCACCGAATCTTGATGATACGTGGTGGTAATGATCGGTACACAAATCCCACTTGGCTTGCCAAATTTTGTTCTCTATGTTGAAGCGTTTGTTTACAGTAGCAGTTTTTATTTTTAGGTTTCACTCTATTCTCTCCTAAATAGGTAGATGAATTTAAAACTCTAAATCAAACATGGTTTGTAGTAGCTATTTGAAACTTGACAAAATAAAAGAGTTCTCAGTTTTGTCTTTGTGGTTTGTTTCCTCTTCAAGTAGCCCTAGGCAGAGACTGTGGAAAAGCACTTTCAGTGAAAGGGGTTGCCAAGATTCTATGAAATAACGAGTTTCCGAAATACCAGGAAATATTTTTTCACCCAATCTTGATGATACTTGGTGGAAATGATTAGTACACAAATCCCACTTGGCACACCAAATTTTGTTCTTCTAGGTTGAAGCGTTCATCTACACTAGCAGTTATTATATTTAGGTTTCACTCTGTTCTCTCCTATACAGATAGATGAATTTGGAACTCTAAATCCTACATGGTTTGTAATAGCTCTTTGAAACTTGACACAATAAAGGAGTTCTCAGTTTTATCTCTATGATTTGTTTCTGCTTCAAGTAGCCCTAAGCAGATACTGTGGAAAAGCACTTTCATTGAGAGGAGTTGCCAAGCTTCCAAGAAATTACGAGTTTCTGAAATACCAGCAAATATTTTTTCACCCAATCTTGATGATACATGGTGGTAATCACAAGTCAACAAATCCCACTTGGCTCACCAAATTTTGTTCTTCTAAGTTGAAGCCTTCGTTTACAGTAGCAGTTTATATTTTTAGGTTTCACTCTGTTCTCTCCTATATAGATAGATGAATTTGGAACTCTAAATCCAACATGGTTTGTAGTAGCTCTTTGAAACTTGACAAAATAAAGGAGTTCTCAGTTTTGTCTCTATGGTTTGTTTCCTCTTAATATAGCACTTGCACAGACTGTGGAAAAGCACTTTCATTGAGACGGGTTGCCAAGCTTCTAAGAAATAACGAGTTTCCGAAAAACCAGCATACATTTTTTCACCCAATCTTCATGATACTTGGTGGTAAGGACAACTACACAAATCCCACTTGGCTCACCACATTCTGTTCTTCTAGGTTGAAACATTCGTCTACAATAGCAGTTTTTATTTTTAGGTTTTCCTGTGTTCTCTCCTATATAGATAGATGAATTTGGAACTCTAAATCCAACATGGTTTGCAGTAGCTCTTTAAAACTGACAAAATAAAAGATTTCTCAGTTTTGTCTCTAAGATTTGTATCCGCTTCAAGTAGCCCTAAGCAGAGACTGTGGAAAAGCACTTTCATTGAGAGGGGTTGCCAAGCTTCTAAAAAATAACGATTTTCCGAATTACCAGCAAATATTTTTTCATCCAATCTTGATGATACTTGGTGGTGAAGATCGGTACACAAATCCCATTTGGCTCACCAAATTTTGTTCTTCTAGGTTGAAGCGTTCGTCTACAGTAGAAGTTTTTATATTTAGGTTTCACTCTGTTCTCTCCTATATAGATAGATGATTTTGGAACTCTAAACACAACATGGTTTCTAGTAGCTCTTTGAAACTTGCCAAAATTAAGGAGTTCTCAGTTTTGTCTCTATGGTTTGTTTCCTCTTCAAGTAACCCTAAGCAGTGACGGTGGAAAAGCACTTTCATTGAGAGCGGTTGCCAAGCTTCTAAGAAATAACGATTTTCCGAAATACCGGCAAATATGTTTTCACCCAATCTTGATGATACTTGGTGGTGATGATCGGTACACAAATCACTCTTGGCTCACCAAATTTTGTTCTTCTAGGTTGAAGCGTTCTTCTACAGTAGCAGTTTTTATATTAGGTTTCACTCTGTCTCTCCTATATAGATAGATGAATTTGGAATTCTAAATCCAATATGCTTTGTAGTAGCTCTTTGAAACTTGACAATGTAAAGGAGTTCTCAGTTTTATCTCTATGGTTTGTTTCCGCTTCATGTAGCACTAGCAGAGACTGTGGAAAAGCTCTTTCATTGAAAAGGGTTGCCAAGCTTCCAAGGAATTATGAGTTTCCGAAATACCAGCAAATATTTTTTCACCCTATCTTGATGATACTTTGTGGTGATGATCAGTACACAAATCCCGCTTGGCTCACCAAATTTTGTTCTCCTAGGTTGAAGCGTTCGTCTACAGTAGCAATATTTATATTTAGGTTTCAATCTGTTCTCTCCTATATAGATAGTTGAATTTAAACTCTAAATCCAACATAGTTTATAGTAGCTCTTTGAAACATGACAAAATAAAGGAGTTCTCAGTTTTGTCTCTATGGTTTGTTTCCTCTTGAAGTAGCCCTAGGCCGAGACTGTAGAAAAGCACATTCATTGAAAGGGGTTGCCAAGCTTATATGAAATAACGAGTTTCCGAAATACCAGGAAATATTTTTTCACCCAATCTTGATGATACTTGGTGGTAATGATCGGATCACAAATCCCACTTGGCTCACCAAATTTTGCTCTGCTAGGTTGAAGCGTTCATCTACAGTAGCAGTTTTTATATTTAGGTTTCACTCTGTTATGTCCTGTACAGATAGATGAATTTGGAACTCTAAATCCAACATGGTTTGTAGTAGCTTTTTGAAACTTGACAAAGCAAAGGAGTTCTCAGTTTTGTCTCTATGATTTGTTTCCTCTTCAAGTAGCCCTAGGCACAGACGGTGGAAAAGCACTTTCATTGAGAGGGGTTGCCAAGCTTCTAAGAAATAACGAGTTTCCGAAATAACAGCAAATATTTTTTCTCCCAATCTTGATGACACTTGGTGGTAATGATCAGTACACAAATCCCACTTGGCTCACCAAATTTTGTTCTTCTAGGTTGAAGCGTTCGTCTACAGTAGCAGTTTTTATATTTAGGTTTCACTCTGTTATCTCTTATACAGATAGATGAATTTGGAACTCTAAATCCAACATGGTTTGTAGTAGCTCTTTGAAACTTGACAAAATAAAGGAGTTCTCAGTTTTGTCTCTATGGTTTGTTTCCTCTTCAAGTAGCCCTAGGCACAGACGGTGGAAAAGCACTTTCATTGAGAGGGGTTGCCAAGCTTCTAAGAAATAACGAGTTTCCGAAATACCATCAAATATTTTTTCACCCAATCTTGATGATACTTGGTGGTGATGATCAGTACACAAACCCACTTGGCTCACCAAATTTTGTTCTTCTCGGTTCAAGCGTTCGTTTACAGTAGCAGTTTATATTTAGGTTTCAATCTGTTCTCTCCTATATAGATAGATGAATTTGGAACTCTAAATCCAACATGGTTTGTTTTAGCTCTTTGAAACTTGACAAAATAAAGTAGTTCTCAGTTTTGTCTCTATGATTTGTTTCTGGTTCAAGTAGCCCTATGCAGTGACTGTGGAAAAGCACTTTCATTGAGAGTGGTTGCCAAGCTTCCAAGAAATTACGAGTTTCTGAAATACCAGCAAATATTTTTTCACCAAATCTTGATGATACTTGGTGATAATGATCAGTACACAAATCCCACATGGCTCACCAAATTTTGTTCTTCTAGGTTGAAGCGTTCTTCTACAGTAGCAGTTTTTAGGTTTAGATTTCACTCTGTTCTCTCGTATAGAGATAGATGAATTTGGAACCCTAAATCCATCATGGTTTGTAGTGGCTCTTTGAAATTTGACAAAATAAAGGAGTTCTCAGTTTTGTCTCTATGGTTTGTTTCCTCTTCAAGTAGCCCTAGGCACAGACGGTGGAAAAGCACTTTCATTGAGAGGGGTTGCCAAGCTTCTAAGAAATAACGAGTTTCCGAAATAACAGCAAATATATTTTCTCACATCTTGATGACACTTGGTGGTAATGATCAGTACACAAATCCCACTTGGCTCACCAAATTTTGTTCTTCTAGGTTGAAGCGTTCATCTACAGTAGCAGTTTTTATAATAAGTTTTCACTCTGTCTCTCCTATATGGATAGATGAATTTGGAATTTTAAATCCAATATGGTTTGTAGTAGCTCTTTGAACTTGACAAAGTAAAGGAGTTCTCAGTTTTGTCTCTGTGATTTGTTTCCTCTTCATGTAGCGCTAAGCAGAGACTGTGGAAAAGCACTTTCATTGAAAGGGGTTGCCAAGCTTCCATGAAATTACGAGTTTCCGAAATACCAGCAAATATATTTTCACCCAATCTTGATGATACTTGGTGGTGATGATCAGTACACAAATCCCACTTGGCTCACCAAATTTTGTTCTTCTCGTTTCAAGCGTTCGTTTACAGTAGCAGTTTATATTTAGGTTTCAATCTGTTCTCTGCTATATAGATAGATGAATTTGGAACTCTAAATCCAACATGGTTTGTTTTAGCTCTTTGAAACATGACAAAATAAAGGAGTTCTCAGTTTTGTCTCTATGATTTGTTTAAGGTTCAAGTAGCCCTAAGCAGTGACTGTGGAAAAGCACTTTCATTGAGAGGGGTTGCCAAGCTTCCAAGAAATTACGAGTTTCTGAAATACCAGCAAATATTTTTTCACCAAATCTTGATGATACTTGGTGGTATTGATCAGTACACAAATCCCGCTTGGGTCACCAAATTTTGTTCTTCTAGGTTGAAGCGTTCTTCTACAAAAGCAGTTTTTATGTTTAGGTTTCACTCTGTTCTCTCGTATATAGATAGATGAATTTGGAACCCTAAATCCAACATGGTTTGTAGTGGCTCTTTGAAATTTGACAAAATAAAGGAGTTCTCAGTTTTGTCTCTATGGTTTGTTTCCTCTTCAAGTAGCCCTAGGCACAGACGGTGGAAAAGCACTTTCATTGAGAGGGGTTGCCAAACTTCCAAGAAATTACCAGTTTCCGAAATAATAGCAAATATGTTTTCACCCAATCTTGATGATACTTGGTGGTAATGATCGGTACACCAATCCCAATTGACTCACCAAATTTTGTTCTTCTAGGTTGATGCGTTCTTTTTCAGTAGCAGTTTTTATTTTTAGGTTTCACTCTTTTCTCTCCTATATAGATGGATGAATTTGGAACTCTAAATCTAACATGGTTTGAAGTAGCTCTTTGAAACTTGAAAAAAAAAATGAGTTCTCAGTTTTGTCTCTATGGTTTGTTTCCTCTTCAAGTAGCCCTGGCACAGACTGTGGAAAAGCACTTTCATTGAGAGGGGTTGCCAAGCTTCTAAGAAATAACGAGTTTCCGAAATACCAGCATATATTTTTTCTCCCAGTCTTCATTATACTTTGTGGTAAGGAGAAGAACACAAATCCCACTTGGCTCACCAAATTCTGTTCTTCTAGGTTGAAGCATTTGTCTACAGTAGCAGCTTTTATTTTTAGGTTTTACTCTGTTCTCTCCTATATACATAGATGAATTTGGAACTCTAAATCCAACATGTTTTGTAGTAGCACTTTGAAACTTGACAAAATAAAGGAGTTCTCAGTTTTTTCTCTATGGTTTGTTTCCTCTTCAAGTAGTCCTAGGCACAGAGTGTGGAAAAGCACTTTCAATGAGAGGGGTTGCCAAGCTTCTAAGAAATAACGAGTTTCCGAAATACCAGCAAATATTTTTTCACCCAATGTCGATGATAATTTGTGGTAATGATCTGTACACACATCCCACTTGGCTCACCAAATTTTGTTCGTCTAGGTTGAAGCGTTCGTTTACAGTAGCAGTTTATATTTTTAGTTTTCCTCTGTTCTTTCCTATAGAGATAGATGAATTTGGAACTCTAAATGCAACATGGATTGTAGTAGCGCTTTGAAACTAGACAAAATAAAGGAGTTCTCTGTTTTGTCTCTATGGTTTGTTTCCTCTTCAAGTCGCCCTATCCACAGAGTGTGGAAAAGCACTTTCATTGAGAGTGGTTGCCAAGCTTCTAAGAAGTAACGAGTTTCCGAAATACCAGCAAATATTTTTTCACACAGTCTTGATGATACTAGGTGGTAATGATCAGTACACAATTCCCACTTGTCTCACCAAATTTTGTTCTTCTAGGTTGAAGCGTTTGTTTACAGTAGCAGTTTTCATTTTTACGTTTCACTCTGTTCTCTCCTATATAGATAGATGAATTTGGAACTCTAAATCCAACATGGTTTGGAGTAGCTCTTTGAATCTTGACATAATAAAGGAGTTCTCAGTTTTGTCTCTATGGTTTGTTTCCTCTTCAAGTATCCCTAGGCAAAGACTGTGGAAAAGCACTTTCATTGAGAGGGGTTGGCAAGCTTCTAAGAAATAACGATTTTCCGAAATACCAGCAAATATTTTTTCACCCAAACTTGATGATACTTGGTGGTCATGATCGGTACACAAATCCCACTTGACTCACCAAATTTTGTTCTTCTAAGATGAAGTGTTCGTTTACAGTAGCAGTTTATATGTTTAGTTTTCCCTCTGTTCTCTCCTATATAGATAGATGAATTTGGAACTCTAAATCCAACATGGTTTGTAGTAGCTCTTTGAAACGTGAGAAAATAAAGGAGATCTCAGTTTTGTCTCTATGATTTGTTTACACTTCAAGTAGCCCTAAGCAGAGACTGTGGAGAATCACTTTAATTGAGAGGGGTTGCCAGCTTTCTAGAAATTACGAGTTATCGAAATACCAGCAAATATATTTTCACCCATGTCGATGATACTTTGTGGTAATTATCTGGACACACATCCCACTTGCCTCACCAAATTTTGTTCTTCTACTTTGAAACGTTCGTCTACAGTAGCAATTTTAATATTTATGTTTCACACTGTTCTCTCCTATATAGATAGATAAATTTGGAACTCTAAATCCAACATGGTTTGTAGTAGCTCTTTGAAACATGACAAAATAAAGGAGTTCTCAGTTTTGACTTTAAGATTTGTTTCCGCTTCAAGTAGCCATAAGCAGAGACTGTGGAAAAGCACTTTCATTGAAAGGGGTTTCCAAGCTTCCAAGAAATTACGAGTTTCCGAAATACCAGCAAATATTTTTTCACCCAATCTTGATGATACTTGGTGGTAATGATCACTACACACATCCCACTTGGCTAACCAAATTTTGTTCTTCTAGGTTGAAGCGTTCTTCTACAGTAGCAGTTTTTATATTTAGGATTCACTCTGTTCTCTCCTATATAGATAGATGAATTTAGAACTCTAAATCCAACATGGTTTGTAGTAGCTCTTTGAAACTTGACAAAATAATGGAGTTCCCAGTTTTGTCTCTATGGTTTGTTTCCTCTTCACGTAGCCCTAGGCACAGACTGTGTAAAAGCACTTTCATTGAGAGGGGTTGCCAAGCTTCTAAGAAATAACGAGTTTCCGAAATACTAGCAAATATATTTTCACCCAATCTTGATGATACTTGGTGGTAATGATCAGTACACAAATCCCACTTGGCTCACCAAATTTTGTTCTTCTAGTTTGAAGCGTTCGTCTACAGTAGCAGTTTTTATAATTAGGTTTCACTCTGTTCTCTCATATATAGTTAGATGAATTTGGAACTCTAATTCCAACATGGTTTTTAGTAGCTCTTTGAAACTTGACAAAATAAAGGAGTTCTCAGTTTTGTCTCTATGGTTTGTTTCCTCTTCAAGAAGCCCTAGGCACAGAGTGTGGAAAAGCACTTTCATTGAGAGTGGTTGCCAAGCTTCTAAGAAGTAACGAGTTTCCGAAATACCAGCAAATATTTTTTCGCACAGTCTTGATGATACTAGTTGGTAATGATCAGTAAACAAATCCCACTTGGCTCACCAAATTTTGTTCTTCTAGGTTGAAGCGTTCGTCTACAATAGCAGTTTTTATATTTAGGTTTCACTCTGTTCTATCCTATATAGATAGATGAATTTGGAACTCTAAATCGAACATGGTTTGTAGTAGCTCTTTGAAACTTGACAAAATAATGGAGTTCCCAGTTTTGTCTCTATGGTTTGTTTCCTCTTCAAGTATCCCTAGGAACAGACTGTGTAAAAGCACTTTCATTGAGAGGGGTTGCCAAGCTTCTAAGAAATAACGAATTTCCGAAATACTAGCAAATATTTTTTCACCCAATCTTGATGATACTTGGTGGTAATGATCAGTACACAAATCCCACTTGGCTCACCAAATTTTGTTCTTCTATTTTGTAGCGTTCGTCTACAGTAGCAGTTTTTATGATTAGGTTTCACTCTGTTCTCTCCTATATAGATAGATGAATTTGGAACTCTAAATCCAACATGGTTTGTAGTAGCTCTTTGAAACTTGACAAAATAAAGAAGTTCTCAGTTTTGTCTCTATGGTTTGTTTCCTCTTCAAGTAGCCCTAGGCACAGACTGTGAAAAAGCACTTTCATTGAGAGGGGTTGCCAAGATTCTAAGAAATAAAGATTTTCCGAAATACCAGCAAATATTTTTTCACCCAATGTTGATGATACTAGGAGGTAATGATCAGTACACAAATCCCACTTGGCTCACCAACTTTTGTTCTTCTAGGTTGAAGCGTTCGTCTAGAGTAGCAGTTTTTATATTTAGGATTCACTCTGTTTTCTCCTATATAGATAGATGAATTTAGAACTCTAAATCCAACATGGTTTGTAGTAGCTCTTTGAAACTTGACAAAAAAATGGTGTTCCCACTTTTCTCTCTATGGTTTGTTTCCTCTTCAAGTAGCCCTAGGCACAGACTGTGTAAAATCACTTTCATTGAGAGGGGTTGCCAAGCTTCTAAGAAATACCGAGTTTCCTAAATACTAGCAAATTTTTTTTCACCCAATCGTGATGATACTTGGTGGTAATGATCAGTACTCAAATTCCACTTGGCTCACCAAATTTTATTCTTCTAGTTTGAAGCGTTCGTCTACATTAGCAGTTTTTATAATTAGGTTTCACTCTGTTCTTTCATATATAGTTAGATGAATTTGGAACTCTAAATCCAACATGGTTTGTAGTAGCTCTTTGAAACTTGACAACATAAAGGAGTTCTCAGTTTTGTTTCTAAGGTTTGTTTCCTCTTCAAGTAGCCCTAGGCAGAGACTGTGGAAAAGCACTTTCATTGAGAGGGGTTGCCAAGCTTCTAAGAAATAACAAGTTTCGAAATACCAGCAAATATTTTTTCACCCAATCTTGATGATACTTGGTGGTAATGATCACAACACAAATCACACTTGGCTCACCAAATTTGTTCTTCTAGGTTGAAGCGTTCGTTTACAGTAGCAGTTTTCATCTTTAGGTTTCACTCTGTTCTCTCCTATATAGATATATGAATTTGGAACACTATATCCAACATGGTTTGTAGTAGCTCTTTGAAAGTTGACAAAATAAAGCAGTTCTCAGTTTTGAATCTATGGTTTGTTTCCTCTTCAAGTAGCCCTAGAAACAGACTGTGGAAAAGCACTTTCATTGAGAGGGGTGTCCAAGCTTCTAAGACATAACTAGTTTCCGAAATACCAGCAAATATTTTTTCACCCAATGTTGATGATACAAGGTGGTAATGATCAGTACACAAATCCAACTTGGCTCACCAAATTTTGTTCTTCTAGGTTGAAGCGTTCGTCTACAGTAGCAGTTTTTTATTTAGGTTTCACTCTGTTCTCTCCTATATAGATAGATGAATTTGGAACTCTAAATCCAATGCGGTTTGTAGTAGCTCTTTGAAACTTGACAAAATAATGGAGTTCCCAGTTTTCTCTCTAAGGTTTGTTTCCTCTTCAAGTAGCCCTAGGCACAGACTGTGGAAAAGCACTTTCATTGAGAGGGGTTGCCAAGCCTCTAAGAAATAACGAGTTTCCGAAATATCAGCAAATATTTCTTCACCCAATGTCGATGATACTTGGTGGTAAATCCCACTTGGCTCACCAAATTTTGTTCTTCTAGTCTGAAGCGTTCATCTACAGTAGCAGTTTTTTTAATTAGGTTTCACTCTGTTCTCTCATATATAGTTAGATGAATTTGGAACTCTAATTCCAACATGGTTTGTAGTAGCTCTTTGAAACTTGACAAAATAAAGGCGTTCTCAGTTTTTTCTCTATGGTTTGTTTCCTCTTCAAGTAGACCTTGGCACAGACTGTGGAAAAGCACTTTCATTGAGAGGGGTGGCCAAGCTTCTAAGAAATAACCAGCTTACGAAATTCCAGCAAATATTTTTTCACCCAATGTTGATGATACTTGGTGGTAATGATCACAACACAAATCCCACTTGGCTCACCAAATTTGTACTTCTAGGTTGAAGCGTTCGTTTACAGTAGCAGCTTTTATTTTTAGGTATCACTCTGTTCACTCCTATATAGATAGATAATTGTGGAATTCTAAATCCAACGTGGTTTGTAGTAGCTCTTTGAAACTTAACAAAATAAAAAAGTTCTCAGTTTTTTCTCTATGGTTTGTTTCCTCTTCAAGTAACCCTAGGCACAGACTGTGGAAAAGCACTTTCATTGAGAGGGGTTGCCAAGTTTCTAAGAAATAACGAGTTTCCGAAATACCACCAAATATTTTTTACCCAATCTTGATGATACTTGGTGGTAATGATCAAAACACAAATCCCACTTGGCCTTCCAAATTTTGTTCTTCTAGGTAGAAGCGTTCGTTTACAGTAGCAGTTTATATTTTTAGGTTCCCTCTGTTCTCTCCTAGATAGATAGATGAATTTGGAACTCTAAATCCAACATGGTTTGTAGGAGCTCTTTGACACTTGACAAAATAAAGGACTTCTCAGTTTTGTCTCTATGGTTTGTTTCCTCTTCAAGTAGCCCTAGGCACAGACTGTGGAAAAGCACTTTCATTGAGAGGGGTTGCCAAGCTTCTAAGAAATACCGAGTTTCCGAAATACAAGCAAATATTTTTTCACCCAATGTTGATGATACTAGGTGGTAATGATCAGTACACAAATCCCACTTGGCCTTACAAATTTTGTTCTTCTGGGTTGAAGCGTTCGTCTACAGTAGCAGTTTTTATTTAGGTTTCCCTCTGTTCTCTCCTATATAGATATGTGAATTTGGAACTCTAAATCCAACATGGTTTGTAGTAGCTCCATGAAACTTGAAAAAATAAAGGAGTTCTCAGTTTTGTCTCTATGGTTTGTTTCCTCTTCAAGTAGCCCTCGGCACAGACTGTGGAAAAGCGCTTTCATTAAGAGGGGTTTCCAAGCTTCTAAGAAATAACGAGTTTCCGAAATACCAGCAACTATTTTTTCACCCAATATTGATGATACTAGGTGGTAATTATCTGTACACAAATCCCACTTGGCTCACCAAATTTTGTTCTTCTAGGTGGAAGCGTTCGTCTACAGTAGCAGTTTTTTATTTAGGTTTCACTCTGTTCTCTCCTATGTAGATAGATGAATTTGGAACTCTAAATACAACATGGTTTGTAGTAGCCCTTTGAAACTTGACAAAATAAAGGAGTTCTCAGTTTTGTCTCTATGGTTTGTTTCCTCTTCCAGTAGCCCTTGGCACAGAGTGTGGACAATCACTTTCATTGAGAGGGGTTGCCAAGCTTCTAAGAAACAACGATTTCCCGAAATACCAGCAAATATTTTTTCACCCAGTCTTGATGATACTTAGTAGCAATGATCAGTACACAAATACCACTTGGCTCACCAAAGTTTGTTCTTCTACGTTTTCGCGTTCGTCTACAGTAGCAGTTTTTATATTTAGGTTTCACTCTGTTCACTCCTATATAGATAGATGAATTTGGAACTCTATATCCAACATGGTTTTTAGTAGCTCTTTGAAAGTTGACAAAATAAAGCAGTTCTCAGTTTTGAATCTATGGTTTGTTTCCTCTTCAAGTAGCCCTAGAAACAGACTGTGGAAAAGCACTTTCATTGAGAGGGGTGTCCAAGCTTCTAAGACATAACTTGTTTCCGAAATACCAGCAAATATTTTTTCACCCAATGTTGATGATACAAGGTGGTAATGATCAGTACACAAATCCAACTTGGCTCACCAAATTTTGTTCTTCTAGGTTGAAGCGTTCGTCTACAGTAGCAGTTTTTTATTTAGGTTTCACTCTGTTCTCTCCTATATAGATAGATGAATTTGGAACTCTAAATCCAACATGGTTTGTAGTAGCTCTTTGAAACTTGACAAAATAATGGAGTTCCCAGTTTTGTCTCTATGGTTTGTTTCCTCTTCAAGTAGCCCTAGGCACAGACTGTGGAAAAGCACTTTCATTGAGAGGGGTTGCCAAGCTTCTAAAAAATAACGAGTTTCCGAAATACCAGCAAATATTTTTTCACCCAGTCTTAATGATACTTGGTGGTAATGAAAAGTACACAAATCCCACTTGGCTCACCAAAGTTTGTTCTTCTACGTTGAAACGTTCATCTACAGCTGCAGTTTTTATATTTAGGTTTCACTCTGTTCACTCCTATATAGATAGATGAATTTGGAACTCTAAATCCAACACGGTTTGTAGTAGCTCTTTGAAACTTGACAAAATAAAGGAGTTCTCAGTTTTTTCTCTATGGTTTGTTTCCTCTTCAAGTAGCCCTTGGCACAGACTGTGGAAAAGCACTTTCATTGAGAGGGGTGGCCAAGCTTGTAAGAAATAACGATTTTCCGAAATAACAGCAAATATTTTTTCACCCAATCTTGATGATACTTGGTGGTAATGATCGGTACACAAATCCCACTTGGCTCACCATATTTTGTTCTTCTAGGTTGAAGTATTCGTCTACAGTAGCAGTATTTATATTTAGGTTTCACTCTGTTCTCTCCTATATAGATAGATGAATTTGGAACTCATAATCCAATATGGTTTGTAGTACCTCTTTGAAACGTGACAAAGTAAAGGAGTTCTCAGTTTTGTCTCTATGATTTGTTTCCGCTTCATGTAGCCCTAAGCAGAGACTGTGGAAAAGCACTTTCATTGAAACGGGTTGCCAAGCTTCCAAGAAATAACGAGTTTCGGAAATACCAGCAAATATTTTTTCAACCAATCTTGATGATACGTGGTTCTGATGATCAGTACACAAATCCCACTTGGTTCACCAAATTTTGTTCTTCTAGGTTGAAGAGTTCGTCTACAGTAGCTGTTTTTATGTTTAGGTTTCACTCTGTTCTCTGCTATATAGATAGATGAATTTGGAACTCTAAATCCAACATGGTTTGTAGTGGCTCTTTGCAACTTGACAAAATAAAGGAGTTCTCTGTTTTGTCTCTATGGTTTGTTTCCTCTTCAAGTAACCCTAGGCACAGAGGGTTGAAAAGCACTTTCATTGAGAGGGGTTGCCAAGCGTCCAAGAATTTACGAGTTTCCGAAATACCAGCAAATATTTTTTCACCCAATCTTGATGATTGTTGGTGGTAATGATCAGTACACAAATCCCACTTGGCTGACCAAATTTTCTTCTTCTAGGTTGAAGCGTTCGTCTACAGTAGCAGTTTTTATGTTTGGGTTTCACAATGTTCTCTGCTATATCGATAGATGAATTTGGAACTCTAAATCCAACATGGTTTGTAGTAGCTCTTTGAAACTTGACAAAATAAAGGAGTTCTCAGTTTTGTCTCTATGGCTTGTTTCCTCTTCAAGTAGCCCTGGCACAGACTGTGGAAAAGCACTTTCATTGAGAGGGGTTGCCAAGCTTCTAAGAAATAACGAGTTTCCGAAACACCAGCAAATATTTTTTCACCCAATCTTGATGATACTTGGTGGTAAGGAGAAGTACACAAATCCCACTTGGCTCACCAAATTTTGTTCTTCTAGGTTGAAGCGTTCGTCTACAGTAGCAGTTTTTATATTTAGGTTTCCCTCTGTTCTCTCCTATATAGATAGATGAATTTGGAACTCTAAATCCAACATGGTTTGCAGTAGCTCTTTGAAACTTGTCAAAATAAAGGAGTTCTCAGTTTTGTCTCTATGGTTTGTTTCCTCTTCAAGTAGCCCCAGACACAGACTGTGGAAAAGTATTTACATTGAGAGGGGTTGCCAAGCTTCTAAGAAGTAACGAGTTTCCGAATTACCAGCAATATTTTTTCACCCAATCGTGATGATACTTGGTGGTGAAGATTTGTACACAAATCCCACTTGGTTCACCAAATTTTGTTCTTCTAGGTTGAAGAGTTCGTCTACAGTAGCAGTTTTTATATTTAGGTTTCACTCTGTTCTCTCCTATATAGATAGATGAATTTGGAACTGTAAATCCAATGTGGTTTGTAGTAGCTCTTTGAAAATTGACAAAATAAAGGTGTTCTCAGTTTTGTCTCTATGATTTGTTTCCGCTTCATGTATCCCTAAGCAGAGACTGTGGAAAAGCACTTTCATTGAGAGGGGTTGCCAAGCTTCCAAGAAATTACGAGTTTTCGAAATACCAGCAAATATTTTTTCGCCCAATCTTGATGATACGTGGTGGTAATGACAAGTCCACAAATCCCACTTGGCTCACCAAATTTTGTTCTTCTAGGTTGAAGCGTTCGTTTACAGTAGCAGTTTTTATTTTTAGGTTTCACTCTGTTCTCTCCTATAGAGATAGATGAATTTGGAACTCTAAATCCAACATGGTTTGTAGTAGCCTTTTGAAACTTGACAAAATAAAGGAGCTCTCAGTTTTGTCTCTATGGTTTGTATCCTCTTCAAGTAACCCTAGGCACAGACTGTGGAAAAGCACTTTCATTGAGTGGGGTTGCCAAGCTTCTAAGAAATTACGAGTTTCCGAAATACCAGCAAATATTTTTTCAAGCAATCTTGATGACACTTGGTGGTAATGATCAGTACACAAATCCCACTTGGCTCACCAAATTCTGTTCTTCTAGGTTGAAGTATTCGTCTACAGTACAGTTTTTATATTTAGGTTTCACTCTGTTCTCTCCTATATAGATAGTTGAATTTGGAACTCTAAATCCAATATGGTTTGTAGTAGCTCTTTGAAACTTGACAAAGTAAAGGAGTTCTCAGTTTTGTCTCTATGATTTGTTTCCGCTTCATGTAGGCCTAAGCAGAGACTGTGGAAAAGCACTTTCATTGAAAGAAGTTGCCAAGCTTCCAAGAAATTACGAGTTTCCAAAATACCAGCAAATATTTTTTCACCCAATCTTGATGATGCTTGGTGGTAATGATCAGTACACCAATCCAACTTGGCTCACCAAGTTTTGTTCTTCTAGGTTGAAGCGTTCGTCTACAGTAGCTGTTTTTATGTTTAGGTTTCACTCTGTTCTCTGCTATATAGATAGATGAATTTGGAACTCTAAATCCAACATGGTTTGTAGTGGCTCTTTGCAACTTGACAAAATAAAGGAGTTCTCTGTTTTGTCTCTATGGTTTGTTTCCTCTTCAAGTAACCCTAGGCACAGACGGTTGAAAAGCACTTTCATTGAGAGGGGTTGCCAAGCTTCCAAGAAATTACGAGTTTCCGAAATACCAGCAAATATTTTTTCACCCAATCTTGATGATACTTGGTGGTAAGGAGAAGTACACAAATCCCACTTGGCTCACCAAATTTTGTTCTTCTAGGTTGAAGCGTTCGTCTACAGTAGCAGTTTTTATATTTTGGTTTCCCTCTGTTCTCTCCTATATAGATAGATGAATTTGGAACTCTAAATCCAACATGGTTTGTAGTAGCTCTTTGAAACTTGTCAAAATAAAGGAGTTCTCAGTTTTGTCTCTATGGTTTGTTTCCTCTTCAAGTAGCCCCAGACACAGACTGTGGAAAAGCATTTACATTGAGAGGGGTTGCCAAGCTTCTAAGAAGTAACGAGTTTCCGAATTACCAGCAATATTTTTTCACCCAATCGTGATGATACTTGGTGGTGAAGATTTGTACACAAATCCCACTTGGTTCACCAAATTTTGTTCTTCTAGGTTGAAGAGTTCGTCTACAGTAGCAGTTTTTATATTTAGGTTTCACTCTGTTCTCTGGTATATAGATAGATGAATTTGGAACTCTAAATCCAACATGGTTTGTTGTAGCTCTTTGTACCTTGACAAAATAAAGGAGTTCTCAGTTTTGTCTCTATGATTTGTTTCCGCTTCAAGTATCCCTAAGCAGAGACTGTGGAAAAGCACTTTCATTGAGAGGGATTGCCAAGATTCCAGGAAATTACGAGTTTCCGAAATACCGAAAAATATTTTTTCAACCAATCTTGATGATACGTGGTAGTAATGACAAGTCCACAAATCCCACTTGGTCACCAAATTTTGTTCTTCTAGGTTGAAGCGTTCATTTACAGTAGCAGTTTTTATATTTAGGTTTCACTCTGTTCTCTGGTATATAGATAGATGAATTTGGAACTCTAAATCCAACATGGTTTGTAGTAGCGCTTTGAAACTTGACAAAATAAAGGAGTTCTCAATTTTGTCTCCATGGTTTGTTTCTTCTTCAAGTAGCCCTAGGCACAGAATGTGGAAAAGCACTTTCATTGAGAGGTGTTGCCAAGCTTCTAAGAAATAACGAGTTTCTGAAATACCAGCAAATATTTTTTTCACCCAATCTTGATGATACGTGGTGGTGATTATCAGTACACAAATCCCACTTGGCTCACCCAATTTTGTTCTTCTAGGTTGAAGCGTTCGTCTACAGTAGCAGTTTTTATATTTAGGTTTCACTCTGTTCTCTCCTATATAGATAGATGAATTTGGAACTCTAAATCCAACATGGTTTGCAGTAGCTCTTTGAATCTTATCAACATAAAGTAGTTCTCAGTTTTGTCTCCATGTTTTGTTTCCTCTTCAAATAGTCCTAGGCACTGACTGTGGAAAAGCACTTTCATTGAGAGGGGTTGCCAAGCTTCAAAGAAATCATGAGTTTCCGAAATACCAGCAAGTATTTTTTCACCCAAGGTTGTTGATATGTGGTGGTAATGATTGGTACACAAATCCCAATTGGCTCACCATATTTTGTTCTTCTAAGTTGAAGCGTTCGTTTACAGTAGCAGTTTTTATATTAAGGTTTCACTCTATTCTCTGCTATATAGATAGATGAATTTGGAACTCTAAAACCAACATTGTTTGCAGTAGCTCTTTGAAACTTGACAAAATAAAGCTGTTCTCAGTTTTGTCTCAATGGTTTGTTTCCTCTTCAAGTAGCCCTAGGCACAGACGGTGGAAAAGCACTTTCATTGAGAGGGGTTGCCAAGCTTCCCAGAAATTACGAGTTTTTGAAATACCAGCAAATATTTTTTCACCCAAACTTGATGATACATGGTGGTAATGACAAGTCCACAAATCCCACTTGGCTCACCCAATTTTGTTCTTCTAAGTTGAAGCGTTTGTTTACAGTAGCAATTTTTATTTTTAGGTTTCACTCTGTTCTCCTATATAGATAGATGAATTTGGAATTCTAAATCCAACATGGTTTGTAGAAGCTGTTTGAAACTTGACAAAATAAAGGAGTTCTCAGTTTTGTCTCTATGGTTTGTTTCCACTTCAAGTACCCCTAGGAACAGACTGTGGAAAAGCACTTACATTGAGTGGGTTTGCCATGCTTCTAAGAAATAACGAGTTTCTGATATACCAGCAAATATTTTTTTCACGCAATCTTGATGACACTTGGTGGTATTGATCAGTAAACAAGTCCCACTTGGCTCACCAAATTTTGTTCTTCTAGGTTGAAGTATTTGTCTACAGTAGCAGTTTTTATATTTAGGTTTCACTCTGTTCTCTCCTATATAGATAGATGAATTTGGAACTCTAAATCCAATATGGTTTGAAGTAGCTCTTTAAAACTTGACAAAGTAAAGGAGTTCTCAGTTTTGTTTCTATGATTTGTTTCCGCTTCATATAGCCCTAAGAAGAGACTGTGGAAAAGCACTTTCATTGAAAGGGGTTGCCAAGCTTCCAAGAAATAACGAGTTTCCGAAATACCAGCAAATATTTTTTCACCCAATCTTCATGATGCTTGGTTGTAATGATCAGTACACAAATCCCACTTGGCTCACCAAATTTTGTTCTTCTAGGTTGAAGCGTTCGTCTACAGTAGCAGTTTTTATATTTAGGTTTCACTCTGTTCTCTGCTATATAGATAGATGAATTTGGAACTCTAAATCCAACATGGTTTGTAGTGGCTCTTTGCAACTTGACAAAATAAAGGAGTTCTCTGTTTTGTCTCTATGGTTTGTTTCCTCTTCAAGTAACCCTAGGCACAGAGGGTTGAAAAGCACTTTCATTGAGAGGGGTTGCCAAGCGTCCAAGAATTTACGAGTTTCCGAAATACCAGCAAATATTTTTTCACCCAATCTTGATGATTGTTGGTGGTAATGATCAGTACACAAATCCCACTTGGCTGACCAAATTTTCTTCTTCTAGGTTGAAGCGTTCGTCTACAGTAGCAGTTTTTATGTTTGGGTTTCACAATGTTCTCTGCTATATCGATAGATGAATTTGGAACTCTAAATCCAACATGGTTTGTAGTAGCTCTTTGAAACTTGACAAAATAAAGGAGTTCTCAGTTTTGTCTCTATGGCTTGTTTCCTCTTCAAGTAGCCCTGGCACAGACTGTGGAAAAGCACTTTCATTGAGAGGGGTTGCCAAGCTTCTAAGAAATAACGAGTTTCCGAAACACCAGCAAATATTTTTTCACCCAATCTTGATGATACTTGGTGGTAAGGAGAAGTACACAAATCCCACTTGGCTCACCAAATTTTGTTCTTCTATTTTGAAGCGTTCGTCTACAGTAGCAGTTTTTATATTTAGGTTTCCCTCTGTTCTCTCCTATATAGATAGATGAATTTGGATCTCTAAATCCAACATGGTTTGTAGTAGCTCTTTGAAACTTGTCAAAATAAAGGAGTTCTCAGTTTTGTCTCTATGGTTTGTTTATTCTTCAAGTAGCCCCAGACACAGACTGTGGAAAAGTATTTACATTGAGAGGGGTTGCCAAGCTTCTAAGAAGTAACGAGTTTCCGAATTACCAGCAATATTTTTTCACCCAATCGTGATGATACTTGGTGGTGAAGATTTGTACACAAATCCCACTTGGTTCACCAAATTTTGTTCTTCTAGGTTGAAGAGTTCGTCTACAGTAGCAGTTTTTATATTTAGGTTTCACTCTGTTCTCTCCTATATAGATAGATGAATTTGGAACTGTAAATCCAATGTGGTTTGTAGTAGCTCTTTGAAAATTGACAAAATAAAGGTGTTCTCAGTTTTGTCTCTATGATTTGTTTCCGCTTCATGTATCCCTAAGCAGAGACTGTGGAAAAGCACTTTCATTGAGAGGGGTTGCCAAGCTTCCAAGAAATTACGAGTTTTCGAAATACCAGCAAATATTTTTTCACCCAATCTTGATGATACGTGGTGGTAATGACAAGTCCACAAATCCCACTTGGCTCACCAAATTTTGTTCTTCTAGGTTGAAGCGTTCGTTTACAGTAGCAGTTTTTATTTTTAGGTTTCACTCTGTTCTCTCCTATAGAGATAGATGAATTTGGAACTCTAAATCCAACATGGTTTGTAATAGCCTTTTGAAACTTGACAAAATAAAGGAGCTCTCAGTTTTGTCTCTATGGTTTGTATCCTCTTCAAGTAACCCTAGGCACAGACAGTGGAAAAGCACTTTCATTGAGTGGGGTTGCCAAGCTTCTAAGAAATTACGAGTTTCCGAAATACCAGCAAATATTTTTTCAAGCAATCTTGATGACACTTGGTGGTAATGATCAGTACACAAATCCCACTTGGCTCACCAAATTCTGTTCTTCTAGGTTGAAGTATTCGTCTACAGTACAGTTTTTATATTTAGGTTTCACTCTGTTCTCTCCTATATAGATAGATGAATTTGGAACTCTAAATCCAATATGGTTTGTAGTGGCTCTTTGCAACTTGACAAAATAAAGGAGTTCTCTGTTTTGTCTCTATGGTTTGTTTCCTCTTCAAGTAACCCTAGGCACAGACGGTTGAAAAGCACTTTCATTGAGAGGGGTTGCCAAGCTTCCAAGAAATTACGAGTTTCCGAAATACCAGCAAATATTTTTTCACCCAATCTTGATGATACTTGGTGGTAAGGAGAAGTACACAAATCCCACTTGGCTCACCAAATTTTGTTCTTCTAGGTTGAAGCGTTCGTCTACAGTAGCAGTTTTTATATTTTGGTTTCCCTCTGTTCTCTCCTATATAGATAGATGAATTTGGAACTCTAAATCCAACATGGTTTGTAGTAGCTCTTTGAAACTTGTCAAAATAAAGGAGTTCTCAGTTTTGTCTCTATGGTTTGTTTCCTCTTCAAGTAGCCCCAGACACAGACTGTGGAAAAGCATTTACATTGAGAGGGGTTGCCAAGCTTCTAAGAAGTAACGAGTTTCCGAATTACCAGCAATATTTTTTCACCCAATCGTGATGATACTTGGTGGTGAAGATTTGTACACAAATCCCACTTGGTTCACCAAATTTTGTTCTTCTAGGTTGAAGAGTTCGTCTACAGTAGCAGTTTTTATATTTAGGTTTCACTCTGTTCTCTGGTATATAGATAGATGAATTTGGAACTCTAAATCCAACATGGTTTGTTGTAGCTCTTTGTACCTTGACAAAATAAAGGAGTTCTCAGTTTTGTCTCTATGATTTGTTTCCGCTTCAATTATCCCTAAGCAGAGACTGTGGAAAAGCACTTTCATTGAGAGGGATTGCCAAGATTCCAGGAAATTACGAGTTTCCGAAATACCGAAAAATATTTTTTCAACCAATCTTGATGATACGTGGTAGTAATGACAAGTCCACAAATCCCACTTGGTCACCAAATTTTGTTCTTCTAGGTTGAAGCGTTCATTTACAGTAGCAGTTTTTATATTTAGGTTTCACTCTGTTCTCTGGTATATAGATAGATGAATTTGGAACTCTAAATCCAACATGGTTTGTAGTAGCGCTTTGAAACTTGACAAAATAAAGGAGTTCTCAATTTTGTCTCCATGGTTTGTTTCTTCTTCAAGTAGCCCTAGGCACAGAATGTGGAAAAGCACTTTCATTGAGAGGGGTTGCCAAGCTTCTAAGAAATAACGAGTTTCTGAAATACCAGCAAATATTTTTTTCACCCAATCTTGATGATACGTGGTGGTGATTATCAGTACACAAATCCCACTTGGCTCACCCAATTTTGTTCTTCTAGGTTGAAGCGTTCGTCTACAGTAGCAGTTTTTATATTTAGGTTTCACTCTGTTCTCTCCTATATAGATAGATGAATTTGGAACTCTAAATCCAACATGGTTTGCAGTAGCTCTTTGAAACTTATCAACATAAAGTAGTTCTCAGTTTTGTCTCCATGTTTTGTTTCCTCTTCAAATAGTCCTAGGCACTGACTGTGGAAAAGCAGTTTCATTGAGAGGGGTTGCCAAGCTTCAAAGAAATCATGAGTTTCCGAAATACCAGCAAGTATTTTTTCACCCAAGGTTGTTGATATGTGGTGGTAATGATTGGTACACAAATCCCAATTGGCTCACCATATTTTGTTCTTCTAAGTTGAAGCGTTCGTTTACAGTAGCAGTTTTTATATTAAGGTTTCACTCTATTCTCTGCTATATAGATAGATGAATTTGGAACTCTAAATCCAACATTGTTTGCAGTAGCTCTTTGAAACTTGACAAAATAAAGCTGTTCTCAGTTTTGTCTCAATGGTTTGTTTCCTCTTCAAGTAGCCCTAGGCACAGACGGTGGAAAAGCACTTTCATTGAGAGGGGTTGCCAAGCTTCCCAGAAATTACGAGTTTTTGAAATACCAGCAAATATTTTTTCACCCAAACTTGATGATACATGGTGGTAATGACAAGTCCACAAATCCCACTTGGCTCACCCAATTTTGTTCTTCTAAGTTGAAGCGTTTGTTTACAGTAGCAATTTTTATTTTTAGGTTTCACTCTGTTCTCCTATATAGATAGATGAATTTGGAATTCTAAATCCAACATGGTTTGTAGAAGCTGTTTGAAACTTGGCAAAATAAAGGAGTTCTCAGTTTTGTCTCTATGGTTTGTGTCCACTTCAAGTACCCCTAGGAACAGACTGTGGAAAAGCACTTTCATTGAGTGGGTTTGCCATGCTTCTAAGAAATAACGAGTTTCTGATATACCAGCAAATATTTTTTTCACGCAATCTTGATGACACTTGGTGGTATTGATCAGTAAACAAGTCCCACTTGGCTCACCAAATTTTGTTCTTCTAGGTTGAAGTATTTGTCTACAGTAGCAGTTTTTATATTTAGGTTTCACTCTGTTCTCTCCTATATAGATAGATGAATTTGGAACTCTAAATCCAATATGGTTTGAAGTAGCTCTTTAAAACTTGACAAAGTAAAGGAGTTCTCAGTTTTGTTTCTATGATTTGTTTCCGCTTCATGTAGCCCTAAGAAGAGACTGTGGAAAAGCACTTTCATTGAAAGGGGTTGCCAAGCTTCCAAGAAATAACGAGTTTCCGAAATACCAGCAAATATTTTTTCACCCAATCTTGATGATGCTTGGTTGTAATGATCAGTACACAAATCCCACTTGGCTCACCAAATTTTGTTCTTCTAGGTTGAAGCGTTCGTCTACAGTAGCAGTATTTATATTTAGATTTCACTCTGTTCTCTGCTATATAGATAGATGAATTTGGAACTCTAAATCCATCATGGTTTGTAGTGGCTCTTTGAAACTTGACAAAATAAAAGGGTTCTCTGTTTTGTCTCTATGGTTTGTTTCCTCTTGAAGTAGCCCTAGGCACAGACGGTGGAAACGCACTTTCATTGAAAGGGGTTGCAAAGCTTCCAAGAAATTACGAGTTTCCAAAATACCAGCAAATATTTTTTCACCCAATCTTGATGATACATGGTGGTAATGACAAGTCCACAAATCCCACTTGGCTCACCAAATTTTGTTCTTCTATGTTGAAGCGTTTGTTTACAGTACCAGTTTTTATTTTAAGGTTTCACTCTGTTCTCTCCTATATAGATAGATGAATTTGGAACTCTAAATCCAACATGGTTAGTAGTAGCTCTTTGAAACTTGACAAAATAAAGGAGTTCTCAGTTTTGTCTCTATGGTTTGTATCCTCTTCAAGTACCCCTAGGAAGAGACTGTGGAAAAGCACTTTCATTGAGTGGGTTTGCCAAGCGGTAAGAAATAACGAGTTTCTGAAATACCAGCAAATATTTTTTCACGCAATCTTGATGACACTTGGTGGTAATGATCAGTACACAAGTCCCACTTTGCTCACCAAATTTTGTTCTTCTAGGTTGAAGTATTTGTCTACAGTAGCAGTTTTTATATTTAGGTTTCACTCTGTTCTCTCATATATAGATAGATGAATTTGGAACTCTAAATCCAAGATGGTTTGTAGTAGCTCTTTGAAACTTGACAAAATAAAGGAGTTCTCAGTTTTGTCTCTATGATTTGTTTCCGATTCAAGTAGCCCTAAGCAGAGACTTTGGAAAAGCACTTTCATTGAGAGGGGTTGCCAAGCATCAAAGAAATAACGAGTTTCCGAAATACCAGCAATATTTTTTCACCCAATCTTGATGATACTTGGTGGTGAAGATCGGTACACAAATCCCACTTGGCTTACCAAATTTTGTTCTTCTAGGTTGAAGCGTTCATCTAGAGTAGCAGTTTTTATATTTACGTTTCACACTGTTCTCTCCTATATAGATAGATGAATTTGCAACTCTAAATCCAATATGGTTTGTAGTAGCTCTTTGAAACTTGACAAAATAAATGAGTTCTCAGTTTTGTCTCTATTATTTGTTTCCGCTTCAAGTAGCCCTAAGCAGAGACTGTGGAAAAGCACTTTCATTGAGAGGGGTTGCCAAGCTTCCAAGAAATTACGAGTTTCCGAAATACCAGCAAATATTTTTTCACCCAATCTTGATGATACGTTGTGGTAATGACAAGTCCACAAATCCCACTTGGCTCACCAAATTTTGTTCTTCTAAGTTGAAGCGTTCGTTTACAGTAGCAGTTTTTAATTTTAGGTTTCACTCTGTTCTCTACTATATAGATAGATGAATTTGGAACTCTAAATCCAACATGGTTTGTAGTAGCTCTTTGAAACTTGAAAAAATAAAGGTGTTCTCAGTTTTGTCTCTACGGTTTGTTTCCTCTTCAAGTAGCCCTAGGCACAGACGGTGGAAAAGCACTTTCATTGAGAGGGGTTGCCAAGCTTCTAAGAAATAACGAGTTTCTGAAATACCAGCAAATATCTTTTCACCCAAGGTTGATGATACTTGGTGGTAATGATCAGTACACAAATCCCACTTGGCTCACCAAATTTTGATCTTCTAGGTTGAAGCGTTCGTTTACAGTAGCAGTTTTTATATGTAGGTTTCACTCTGTTCTCTCCTATATAGACAGATGACTTTGGAACTCTAAATCCAACATGGTTTGCAGTAGCTCTTTGAAACTTGGCAAAATAAAGTTGTACTCAGTTTTGTCTCTATGTTTTGTTTCCTCTTCAAGTAGCCCTAGGCACAGACGGTGGAAAAGCACTTTCATTGAGAGGGGTTGCCAAGCTTCTAAGAAATAACGAGTTTCCGAAATACCCACAAATATTTTTTCACCGAATCTTGATGATACGTGGTGGAAATGATGAGTACACAAATCCCACTTGGCCCACCAAATTTTGTTCTTCTAGTTTGAAGCGTTCGTCTACAGTAGCAGTTTTTATATTTGGTTTCACTCTGTTCTCTCCTATATACACAGATGAATTTGGAACTCTAAATCCAATATTGTTTCTAAGAGCTCTTTGAAACTTGACAAAATAAAGGAGTGCTCAGTTTTGTCTCTATGATTTGTTTCTGCTTCAAGTAGCCCTAAGCAGACACTGTGGAAAAGCACTTTCATTAAGAGGGGTTAAAAAGCCTCCAAGAAATTAGGAGTTTCAGAAATACCAGCAAATAATTTTACACCCAATCTTGATGATACTTGGTGGTAATGATTAGTACACAAATCCCACTTGGCTCACCAAATTTTGTTCTTCTATGTTTAAGCGTTCTTCTACTGTAGCAGTTTTTATACTTAGGTTTCCCTCTGTTCTCTCCTATATAGAGAGATGAATTTGGAACTCTAAATCCAACATGGTTTGCAGTAGCTCTTTGAAACATGATAAAATAAAGTAGTTCTCAGTTTTGTCTCTATGTTTTGTTTCCTCTTCAACTAGACCTAGGCACAGACTGTGGAAAAGCACTTTCATTGAGTGGGGTTGCTAAGCTTCTAAGAAATTACGAGTTTCCGAAATACCAGCAAATATTTTTTCACCCAATCTTGATGATACTTCGTGGTAATGATCAGTACACAAATCCCATTTGGCTCACCAAATTTTGTTCTTCTATGTTGAAGCGTTCGTTTACAGAAGCAGTATTTATTTTTAGGTTTCACTCTGTTCTCTCCTATATAGACAGATGAATTTGGAACTCTAAATCCAGTATTGTTTGTAGTAGCTCTTTGAAACTTGACAAAATAAAGGAGTGCTCAGTTTGGTCTCTATGATTTGTTTCCGCTTCAAGTAGCCCTAAACAGAGACTGTGGAAAAGCACTTTCATTGAGAGGGGTTGCCAGGCTTCCAAGAAATTATGAGTTTCCGAAATACCAGCAAATATTTTGTCACCCAATGTTGATGATACGTGGTGGTAATGATCGGTACACAAATTCCACTTGGCTCACCAAATTTTGTTCTTCTAGGTTGAAGCGTTCGTCTACAGTAGCAGTTTTTATATTTAGGTTACACTCTATTCTCTGCTATATAGATAGATGAATTTGGAACTCTAAATCCAAGATGGTTTGTAGTAGCTCTTTGAAACTTGACAAAATAAAGGAGTTCTCAGCTTTGTCTCTATGGTTTGTTTCCTCTTCAAGAACCCCTAGGAACAGACTGTGGAAAAGCGCTTTCATTGAGTGGGGTTGCCATGCTTCTAAGAAATAACGAGTTTCCGAAATACCAGCAAATACTTTTTCACGGAATCTTGATGACACTTGGTGGTAATGATCAGTACACAAATCCCACTTGGCTCACCCAATTTTGTTCTTTTAGGTTGAAGCGTTCGTCTACAGTAGTAGTTTTTATATTTAGGTTTCACTCTGTTCTCTCCTATATAGATAGATGAACTTGGAACTCTAAATCCAACATGGTTTGCACTAGCTCTTTGAAACTTGACAAAATAAAGTAGTTCTCAGTTTTGTCTCCATGTTTTGTTTCCTCTTCAAATAGTCCTAGGCACTGGCTGTGGAAAAGCACTTTCATTGAGAGGGGTTGCCAAGCTTCTAAGAAATAACGAGTTTCCGAAATACCAGCAAATATTTTTTCACCCAAGGTTGATGATACGTGGTGGTAATGATCGATATACAAATCCAACTAGGCTCACCAAATTTTGTTCTTCTAAGTTGAAGCGTTCATTTACAGTAGCAGTTTTTATATTTATGTTTCACTCTATTCTCTGCTATATAGATAGACGAATTTGGAACTCTAAATCCAACATGGTTTGTAGTAGCTCTTTGAAACTTGACAAAATAAAGGTGTTCTCAGTTTTGTCTCTATTGTTTGTTTCCTCTTCAAGTAGCGCTAGGCACAGACGGTGGAAAAGCACTTTCATTGAGAGGGGTTGCCAAGCTTCTAAGAAATAACGAGTTTCCGAAACACCAGCAAATATTTTTTCACCGAATCTTGATGATACTTGGTGGTAAAAATCCGGACTAAATCCCACTTGGCTCACCAAATTTTGTTCTTCTAGGATGAAGCGTTCGTCTACAGTAGCAGTTTTTATATTTAGGTTTCCCTCTGTTCTCTCCTATATAGATAGATGAATTTGGAACTCTAAATCCAACATGGTTTGCAGTACCTCTTTGAAACTTGACAAAATAAAGTAGTTCTCAGTTTTGTCTCTATGTTTTGTTTCCTCTTCAACTAGCCCTAGGCACAGACGGTGGAAAAGCACTTTCATTGAGAGGGGTTGCCAAACTTCTAAGAAATAACGAGTTTCCGAAATACCAGCAAATATTTTTTCACCCAATGTTGATGATACTTTGTGGTAATGATCAGTACACAAATCCCACTTGGCTCACCAAATTTTGCTCTTCTAGTTTGAAGCGTTCGTCAACCTTAGCAGTTTTTATATTTAGGTTTCCCTCTGTTCTCTCCTATATAGATTGATGGATTTGGAACTCTAAATCCAACATGGTTTGCAGTATCTCTTTGAAACTTGACAAATTAAAGTAGTTCTCAGTTTTGTCTCCATGTTTTGTTTCCTCTTCAAATAGTCCTAGGCACTGACTGTGGAAAAGCACTTTCATTGAGAGGGCTTGCCAAGCTTCTAAGAAATAACGAGTTTCCGAAACACCAGCAAATATTTTTTCACCGAATCTTGATGATATTTGGTGGTAATAATCAGGAATAAATCCCACTTGGCTCACCAAATTTTGTTCTTCTAGGTTGAAGAGTTCGTCTACAGTAGCAGTTTTTATATTTAGGTTTCACTCTGTTCTCTCTTATATAGACAGATGAATTTGGAACTCTAAATTCAACATGGTTTGCAGTAGCTCTTTGAAACTTGACAAAATAAAGGAGTTCCCAGATTTGTCTCTAAGATTTGTTTCCGCTTCAAGTAGCCCTAAGGAGTGACTGTGGAAAAGCAATTTCCTTGAGAGGGGTTGCCAAGCTTCCATGAAATTACGAGTTTTCGAAATACCAGCAAATATTTTTTTCAGCCAATCTTGATGATACTTGGTGGTAATGATCAGTACACAAATCCCACTTGGCTCACCAAATTTTGTTCTTCTAGGTTGAAGCGTTCGTCTACAGTAGCTGTTTTTATGTTTAGGTTTCACTCTGTTCTCTGCTATATAGAGAGATGAATTTGGAACTCTAAATCCAACATGGTTTGTAGTGGCTCTTTGCAACTTGACAAAATAAAGGAGTTCTCTGTTTTGTCTCTATGGTTTGTTTCCTCTTCAAGTAACCCTAGGCACAGACGGTTGAAAAGCACTTTCATTGAGAGGGGTTGCCAAGCTTCCAAGAAATTACGAGTTTCTGAAATACCAGCAAATATTTTTTCACCCAATCTTGATGATTGTTGGTGGTAATGATCAGTACACAAATCCCACTTGGCTGACCAAATTTTCTTCTTCTAGGTTGAAGCGTTCGTCTACAGTAGCAGTTTTTATGTTTAGGTTTCACTCTGTTCTCTGCTATATCGATAGATGAATTTGGAACTCTAAATCCAACATGGTTTGTAGTAGCTCTTTGAAACTTGACAAAATAAAGGAGTTCTCAGTTTTGTCTCTATGGCTTGTTTCCTCTTCAAGTAGCCCTGGCACAGACTGTGGAAAAGCACTTTCATTGAGACGGGTTGCCAAGCTTCTAAGAAATAACGAGTTTCCGAAACACCAGCAAATATTTTTTCACCCAATCTTGATGATACTTGGTGGTAAGGAGAAGTACACAAATCCCACTTGGCTCACCAAATTTTGTTCTTCTAGGTTGAAGCGTTCGTCTACAGTAGCAGTTTTTATATTTAGGTTTCCCTCTGTTCTCTCCTATATAGATAGATGAATTTGGAACTCTAAATCCAACATGGTTTGTAGTAGCTCTTTGAAACTTGTCAAAATAAAGGAGTTCCCAGTTTTGTCTCTATGGTTTGTTTCCTCTTCAAGTAGCCCCATACACAGACTGTGGAAAAGCATTTACATTGAGAGGGGTTGCCAAGCTTCAAAGAAGTAACGAGTTTCCGAATTACCAGCAATATTTTTTCACCCAATCGTGATGATACTTGGTGGTGAAGATTTGTACACAAATCCCACTTGGTTCACCAAATTTTGTTCTTCTAGGTTGAAGAGTTCGTCTACAGTAGCAGTTTTTATATTTAGGTTTCACTCTCTTCTCTCCTATATAGATAGATGAATTTGGAACTGTAAATCCAATGTGGTTTGTAGTAGCTCTTTGAAAATTGACAAAATAAAGGTGTTCTCAGTTTTGTCTCTATGATTTGTTTCCGCTTCAAGTATCCCTAAGCAGAGACTGTGGAAAAGCACTTTCATTGAGAGGGGTTGCCAAGCTTCCAAGAAATTACGAGTTTCCGAAATACCAGCAAATATTTTTTCACCCAATCTTGATGATACGTGGTGGTAATGACAAGTCCACAAATCCCACTTGGCTCACCAAATTTTGTTCTTCTAGGTTGAAGCGTTCGTTTACAGTAGCAGTTTTTATTTTTAGGTTTCACTATGTTCTCTCCTATATATATATAGATGAATATGGAACCCTAAATCCAACATGGTTTGTAGTAGCTCTTTGAAACTTGACAAAATAAAGGAGTTCTCTGTTTTGTCTCTCTGGTTTGTTTCCTCTTCAAGTACCCCTAGGAACAGACTGTGGAAAAGCACTTTCATTGCGTGGGGTTTCCAAGCTTCTAAGAAATAACGAGTTTCTGAAATACCAGCAAATATTTTTTCACGCAATCTTGATGACACTTGGTGGTAAAGATCAGTACACAATCCCACTTGGCTCACCAATTTTGTTCTTCTACGTTGAAGCATTCGTCTACATTAGCAGTTTTAATATTTAGGTTTCACTCTGTTCTCTCCTCTATAGAGAGATGAATTTGGAACTCTAAAACCAACATGGTTTGTAGTAGCTATTTGAAACTTGAAAAAACAAAGGAGTTCTCAGTTTTGTCTCTATGGTTTGTTTCGTCTTCAAGTAGTCCTAAGCAGAGACTGTGGAAAAGAACTTTCATTGAGAGGGGTTGCCAACCTTCCAAGAAATTACGAGTTTCCGAAATACCGGCAAATATTTTTTCACCCAATCTTAATGATACCTGGTGGTAATGACAAGTATACAAATCCCACTTGGCTCACCAAATTTTGTTCTTTTAGGTTGAAGCGTTCGTCTACAGTAGCAGTTTTTATTTTTAGGTTTCACTCTGTTCTCTCCTATAGAGATAGATGAATTTGGAACTCTAAATCCAACATGGTTTGTAGTAGCTCTTTGAAACTTGACAAAATAAAGGAGTTCTCAGTTTTGTCTCTATGGTTTGTTTCCCTTTCAAGTAGCCCTAGGCACAGAGTGTGGAAAAGCACTTTCATTGAGAGTGGTTGCCAAGCTTCTAAGAAATAACGAGTTTCCGAAAACCAGCAAATATTTTTTCACCCAATGTTGATGATACTAGGTGGTAATGATCAGTACACAAATCCCACTTGGCTCACCAACTTTTGTTCTTCTAGGTTGAAGCGTTCTTCTACAATAGCAGTTTTTATATTTAGGTTTCACTCTGTTCACTCCTATATAGATAGATGAATTTGGAACTCTAAATCCAACGCGGTTTGTAGTAGCTCTTTGAAACTTGACAAAATAAAGGCGTTCTCAGTTTTTTCTCTATGGTTTGTTTCCTCTTCAAGTAGACCTTGCCACAGACTGTGGAAAAGCACTTTCATTGAGAGGGTTGGCCAAGCTTCTCAGAAATAACCAGCTTACGAAATTCCAGCGAATATTTTTTCACCCAATGTTGATGATACTTGGTGGTAATGATCACAACACAAATCCCACTTGGCTCACCAAATTTGTACTTCTAGGTTGAAGCGTTGGTTACAGTAGCAGCTTTTATTTTTAGGTATCACTCTGTTCACTCCTATATAGATAGATAATTGTGGAACTCTAAATCCAACGTGGTTTGTAGTAGCTGTTTGAAACTTAACAAAATAAAAAAGTTCTCAGTTTTTTCTCTATGGTTTGTTTCCTCTTCAAGTAGCCCTAGGCACAGACTGTGGAAAAGCACTTTCATTGAGAGGCGTTGCCAAGCTTCTAAGAAATAACGAGTTTCCGAAATACCACCAAATATTTTTTACCCAATCTTGATGATACTTGGTGGTAATGATCAAAACACAAATCCCACTTGGCCTTCCAAATTTTGTTCTTCTAGGTAGAAGCGTTCGTTTACAGTAGCAGTTTATATTTTTAGGTTCCCTCTGTTCTCTCCTAGATAGATAGATGAATTTGGAACTCTAAATCCAACATGGTTTGTAGTAGCTCTTTGACACTTGACAAAATAAAGGACTTCTCAGTTTTGTCTCTATGGTTTGTTTCCTCTTCAATTAGCCCTAGGCACAGACTGTGGAAAAGCACTTTCATTGAGAGGGGTTGCCAAGCTTCTAAGAAATACCGAGTTTCCGAAATACAAGCAAATATTTTTTCACCCAATGTTGATGATACTAGGTGGTAATGATCAGTACACAAATCCCACTTGGCCTTTCAAATTTTGTTCTTCTAGGTTGAATCGTTCGTCTACAGTAGCAGTTTTTATTTAGGTTTCCCTCTGTTCTCTCCTATATAGATATGTGAATTTGGAACTCTAAATCCAACATGGTTTGTAGTAGCTCCATGAAACTTGACAAAATAAAGGAGTTCTCAGTTTTGTCTCTATGGTTTGTTTCCTCTTCAAGTAGCCCTAGGCACAGACTGTGGAAAAGCGCTTTCATTGAGAGGGGTTTCCAAGATTCTAAGAAATAGCGAGTTTCCGAAATACCAGCAACTATTTTTTCACCCAATATTGATGATACTAGGTGGTAATTATCTGTACACAAATCCCACTTGGCTCACCAAATTTTGTTCTTCTAGGTTGAAGCGTTCGTCTACAGTAGCAGTTTTTTATTTAGGTTTCACTCTGTTCTCTCCTATGTAGATAGATGAATTTGGAACTCTAAATACAACATGGTTTGTAGTAGCCCTTTGAAACTTGACAAAATAAAGGAGTTCTCAGTTTTGTCTCTATGGTTTGTTTCCTCTTCCAGTAGCCCTTGGCACAGAGTGTGGACAATCACTTTCATTGAGAGGGGATGCCAAGCTTCTAAGAATCAACGATTTTCCTAAATACCAGCAAATATTTTTTAACCCAGTCTTGATGATACTTAGTAGCAATGATCAGTACACAAATACCACTTGGCTCACCAAAGTTTGTTCTTCTACGTTATCGCGTTCGTCTACAGTAGCAGTTTTTATATTTAGGTTTCACTCTGTTCACTCCTATATAGATAGACGAATTTGGAACTCTAAATCCAACGCGGTTTGTAGTAGCTCTTTGATACATGACAAAATAAAGGAGTTCTCAGTTTTTTATCTCTGGTTTGTTTCCTCTTCAACTAGCCCTTGGCACAGACTGTGGAAAAGCACTTTCATTGAGAGGGGTGGCCAAGCTTCTAAGAAATAACGAGCTTCCGAAATACCAGCAAATATTTTTTCACCCAATCTTGATGATACTTGTTGGTAATGATCACAACACAAATCCCACTTGGCTCACCAAATTTGTTCTTCTAGGTTGAAGCGTTCGTTTACAGTAGCAGTTTTCATCTTTAGGTTTCACTCTGTTCTCTCCTATATAGATATATGAATTTGGAACACTATATCCAACATGGTTTGTAGTAGCTCTTTGAAAGTTGACAAAATAAAGCAGTTCTCAGTTTTGAATCTATGGTTTGTTTCCTCTTCAAGTAGCCCTAGGCACAGACTGTGGAAAAGCACTTTCATTGAGAGGGGTTGCCAAGCCTCTAAGAAATAACGAGTTTCCGAAATGTCAGCAAATATTTCTTCACCCAATGTCGATGATACATGGTGGTAAATCCCACTTGGCTCACCAAATTTTGTTCTTCTAGTTTGAAGCGTTCATCTACAGTAGCAGTTTTTTTAATTAGGTTTTACTCTGTTCTCTCATATATAGTTAGATGAATTTGGAACTCTAAATCCGACATGGTTTGTAGTAGCTCTTTGAAACTTGACAAAATAAAGGAGTTCTCAGTTTTGTCTCTATTGTTTGCTTCCTCCTCAAGTAGCCCTAGGCACAGAGCGTGGAAAAGCACTTTCATTGAGAGTGGTTGCCAAGCTTCTAAGAAATAACGAATTTCCGAAATACCAGCAAATATTTTTTCACACAGTCTTGATGATACTTGGTGGTAGTGATCAGTACACAAATCCCACTTGGCTCACCAAAGTTTGTTCTTCTACGTTGACGCGTTCGTCTACAGTAGCAGTTTTTATATTTAGGTTTCACTCTGTTCATTCCTATATAGATAGATGAATTTGGAACTCTAAATCCAATGCGGTTTGTAGTAGCTCTTTGAAACTTGACAAAATAAAGGGGTTCTCAGTTTTTTCTCTATGGTTTGTTTCCTTATCAACTAGCCCTAGGAACAGACTGTGGAAAAGCACTTTCCTTGAGAGGTGATGCCAAGCTTCTAAGAAATAACGAGTTTTTGAAATACCAGCAAATATTTTTTCACCCAATCTTGATGATACTTTGTGGTAATGATAGGTAAAAAAATCCCACTTGGCTCACCTAAGTTTGATCTTCTAGGTTGAAGCGATCGTTTACAGTAGCAGTTTATATTTTTAGGTTCCCTCTGTTCTCTCCTATTTAGATAAATGAATTTTGATCTCTAAATGCAACATGGTTTGTAGTATCTCTTTGAAACTTGACAAAATAAAGGAGTTCTCAGTTTTGTCTCTATGATTTGTCTCTGCTTTATGTAGCCCTAAGCAGAGACTTTGGAAAATCACATTCATTGAGAGGGGTTGACAAGCTTCCAAGAAATTATGAGTTTCCGAAACACCACCAAATATTTTTTCACCCAATGTTGATCATACGTGGTGGTAATTTCAAGTACACAATTCCCACTTGGCTCATCAAATTTTGTTCTTCTAGGTTGAAGCGTTCGTTTACAGTAGCAGTTTATATTTTTAGGTTCCCTCTGTTCTCTCCTATATAGATAGATGAATTTGGAACTCTAAATTTAACATGGTTTGTAGTAGCTCTTTAAAACTTGACAAAATAAAGTACTTCTCAGTTTTGTCTCTATGGTTTGTTTCCTCTTCAAGTAGCCCTAGGCACAGACTGTGGAAAAGCACTTTCATTGAGAGGGGTTGCCAAGCTTCTAAGAAATAACGAGTTTCCGAAATACAAGCAAATATTTTTTCACCCAATGTTGATGATACTAGGTGGTAATGATCAGTACACAAATCCCACTTAGCCTTCCAAATTTTGTTCTTCTAGGTTGAAGCGTTCGTCTACAGTAGCAGTTTTTATATTTAGGTTTCCCTCTGTTCTCTCCTATATAGATAGATGAATTTGGAACTCTAAATCCATCAAGGTTTGTAGTGGCTCTTTGAAACTTGACAAAATAAAAGGGTTCTCTGTTTTGTCTCTATGGTTTGTTTCCTCTTGAAGTAGCCCTAGGCACAGACGGTGGAAACGCACTTTCATTGAAAGGGGTTGCAAAGCTTCCAAGAAATTACGAGTTTCCAAAATACCAGCAAATATATTTTCACCCAATCTTGATGATACATGGTGGTAATGACAAGTCCACAAATCCCACTTTGCTCACCAAATTTTGTTCTTCTAGGTTGAAGCGTTTGTTTACAGTACCAGTTTTTATTTTAAGGTTTCACTCTGTTCTCTCCTATATAGATAGATGAATTTGGAACTCTAAATCCAACATGGTTAGTAGTAGGTCTTTGAAACTTGACAAAATAAAGGAGTTCTCAGTTTTGTCTCTATGGTTTGTATCCTCTTCAAGTACCCCTAGGAAGAGACTGTGGAAAAGCACTTTCATTGAGTGGGTTTGCCAAGCTGTAAGAAATAACGAGTTTCTGAAATACCAGCAAATATTTTTTCACGCAATCTTGATGACACTTGGTGGTAATGATCAGTACACAAGTCCCACTTTGCTCACCAAATTTTGTTCTTCTAGGTTGAAGTATTTGTCTACAGTAGCAGTTTTTAATTTTAGGTTTCACTCTGTTCTCTACTATATAGATAGATGAATTTGGAACTCTAAATCCAACATGGTTTGTAGTAGCTCTTTGAAACTTGAAAAAATAAAGGTGTTCTCAGTTTTGTCTCTATGGTTTGTTTCCTCTTCAAGTAGCCCTAGGCACAGACGGTGGAAAAGCACTTTCATTGAGAGGTGTTGCCAAGCTTCTAAGAAATAACGATTTTCTGAAATACCAGCAAATATCTTTTCACCCAAGGTTGATGATATTTGGTGGTAATGATCAGTACAGAAATCCCACTTGGCTCACCAAATTTTGATCTTCTAGGTTGAAGCGTTCGTTTACAGTAGCAGTTTTTATATGTAGGTTTCACTCTGTTCTCTCCTATATAGACAGATGACTTTGGAACTCTAAATCCAACATGGTTTGCAGTAGCTCTTTGAAACTTTGCAAAATAAAGTTGTACTCAGTTTTGTCTCTATGTTTTGTTTCCTCTTCCAGTAGACCTAGGCACAGACTGTGGAAAAGCACTTTCATTGAGAGCGGTTGCCAAGCTTCTATAAATTAACGAGTTTCCGAAATACGCACAAATATTTTTTCACCGAATCTTGATGATACGTGGTGGTAATGATGAGTACACAAATCCCACTTGGCCCACCAAATTTTGTTCTTCTAGTTTGAAGCGTTCATCTACAGTAGCAGTTTTTATATTAGGTTTCACTCTATTCTCTGCTATATAGATAGATGAATTTGGAATTCTAAATCCAACATGGTTTGTAGTAGCTCTTTGAAACTTGACAAAATAAAGGTGTTCTCAGTTTTGTCTCTATTGTTTGTTTCCTCTTCAAGTAGCCCTAGGCACAGACGGTGGAAAAGCACTTTCATTGAGAGGGGTTGCCAAGCTTCTAAGAAATAACGAGTTTCCGAAATACCAGCAAATATTTTTTCAAGCAATCTTGATGACACTTGGTGGTAATGATCAGTACACAAATCCCACTTGGCTCACCAAATTCTGTTCTTCTAGGTTGAAGTATTCGTCTACAGTACAGTTTTTATATTTAGGTTTCACTCTGTTCTCTCCTATATAGATAGGTGAATTTGGAACTCTAATTCCAATATGGTTTGTAGTAGCTCTTTGAAACTTGACAAAGTAAAGGAGTTCTCAGTTTTGTCTCTATGATTTGTTTCCGCTTCATGTAGGCCTAAGCAGAGACTGTGGAAAAGCACTTTCATTGAAAGAAGTTGCCAAGCTTCCAAGAAATTACGAGTTTCCAAAATACCAGCAAATATTTTCACCCAATCTTGATGATGCTTGGTGGTAATGATCAGTACACCAATCCAACTTGGCTCACCAAGTTTTGTTCTTCTAGGTTGAAGCGTTCATCTACAGTAGCTATTTTTATGTTTAGGTTTCACTCTGTTCTCTGCTATATAGATAGATGAATTTGGAACTCTAAATCCAACATGGTTTGTAGTGGCTCTTTGCAACTTGACAAAATAAAGGAGTTCTCTGTTTTGTCTCTATGGTTTGTTTCCTCTTCAAGTAACCCTAGGCACAGACGGTTGAAAAGCACTTTCATTGAGAGGGGTTGCCAAGCTTCCAAGAAATTACTAGTTTCCGAAATACCAGCAAATCTTTTTTCACCCAATCTTGATGATTGTTGGTAGTAATGATCAATACAAAAATCCCACTTGGCTGACCAAATTTTTCTTCTTCTAGGTTGAAGCGTTCGTCTACAGTAGCAGTTTTTATGTTTAGGTTTCACTCTGTTCTCTGCTATATCGATAGATGAATTTGGAACTCTAAATCCAACATGGTTTGTAGTAGCTCTTTGAAACTTGACAAAATAAAGGAGTTCTCAGTTTTGTCTCTATGGGTTGTTTCCTCTTCAAGTAGCCCTGGCACAGACTGTGGAAAAGCACTTTCATTGTGAGGGGTTGCCAAGCTTCTAAGAAATAACGAGTTTCTGAAACACCAGCAAATATTTTTTCACCCAATCTTGATGATACTTGGTGGTAAGGAGAAGTACACAAATCCCACTTGGCTCACCAAATTTTGTTCTTCTAGGTTGAAGCGTTCGTCTACAGTAGCAGTTTTTATATTTAGGTTTCCCTCTGTTCTCTCCTATATAGATAGATGAATTTGGAACTCTAAATCCAACATGGTTTGTAGTAGCTCTTTGAAACTTGTCAAAATAAAGGAGTTCTCAGTTTTGTCTCTATGGTTTGTTTCCTCTTCAAGTAGCACCAGACACAGACTGTGGAAAAGCATTTACATTGAGAGGGGTTGCCAAGCTTCTAAGAAGTAACGAGTTTCCGAATTACCAGCAATATTTTTTCACCCAATCGTGATGATACTTGGTGGTGAAGATTTGTACACAAATCCCACTTGGTTCCCCAAATTTTGTTCTTCTAGGTTGAAGAGTTCGTCTACAGTAGCAGTTTTTATATTTAGGTTTCAGTCTGTTGTCTCCTATATAGATGGATGAATTTGGAACTGTAAATCCAATGTGGTTTGTAGTAGCTCTTTGAAAATGACAAAATAAAGGTGTTCTCAGTTTTGTCTCTATGATTTGTTTCCGCTTCAAGTATCCCTAAGCAGAGACTGTGGAAAACCACTTTCATTGAGAGGGGTTGCCAAGCTTCCAAGAAATTACGAGTTTCCGAAATACCAGCAAATATTTTTTCACCCAATCTTGATGATACGTGGTGGTAATGACAAGTCCACAAATCCCACTTGGCTCACCAAATTTTGTTCTAGGTTGAAGCGTTCGTTTACAGTAGCAGTTTTTATTTTTAGGTTTCACTATGTTCTCTCCTATATATATATAGATGAATATGGAACTCTAAATCCAACATGGTTTGTAGTAGCTCTTTGAAACTTGACAAAATAAAGGAGTTCTCTGTTTTGTCTCTCTGGATTGTTTCCTCTTCAAGTACCCCTAGGAACAGACTATGGAAAAGCACTTTCATTGCGTGGGGTTTCCAAGCTTCTAAGAAATAACGAGTTTCTGAAATACCAGCAAATATTTTTCACGCAATCTTGATGACACTTGGTGGTAAAGATCAGTACACAATCCCACTTGGCTCACCAATTTTGTTCTTTTACATTGAAGCATTCATCTACATTAGCAGTTTTAATATTTAGGTTTCACTCTGTTCTCTCCTCTATAGAGAGATGAATTTGGAACTCTAAAACCAACATGGTTTGTAGTAGCTATTTGAAACTTGAAAAAACAAAGGAGTTCTCAGTTTTGTCTCTATGGTTTGTTTCGTCTTCAAGTAGTCCTAAGCAGAGACTGTGGAAAAGAACTTTCATTGAGAGGGGTTGCCAACCTTCCAAGAAATTACGAGTTTCCGAAATACCGGCAAATATTTTTTCACCCAATCTTAATGATACCTGGTGGTAATGACAAGTATACAAATCCCACTTGGCTCACCAAATTTTGTTCTTTTAGGTTGAAGCGTTCGTCTACAGTAGCAGTTTTTATTTTTAGGTTTCACTCTGTTCTCTCCTATAGAGATAGATGAATTTGGAACTCTAAATCCAACATGGTTTGTAGTAGCTCTTTGAAACTTGACAAAATAAAGGAGTTCTCAGTTTTGTCTCTATGGTTTGTTTCCCTTTCAAGTAGCCCTAGGCACAGAGTGTGGAAAAGCACTTTCATTGAGAGTGGTTGCCAAGCTTCTAAGAAATAACGAGTTTCCGAAAACCAGCAAATATTTTTTCACCCAATGTTGATGATACTAGGTGGTAATGATCAGTACACAAATCCCACTTGGCTCACCAACTTTTGTTCTTCTAGGTTGAAGCGTTCTTCTACAATAGCAGTTTTTATATTTAGGTTTCACTCTGTTCACTCCTATATAGATAGATGAATTTGGAACTCTAAATCCAACGCGGTTTGTAGTAGCTCTTTGAAACTTGACAAAATAAAGGCGTTCTCAGTTTTTTCTCTATGGTTTGTTTCCTCTTCAAGTAGACCTTGCCACAGACTGTGGAAAAGCACTTTCATTGAGAGGGTTGGCCAAGCTTCTCAGAAATAACCAGCTTACGAAATTCCAGCGAATATTTTTTCACCCAATGTTGATGATACTTGGTGGTAATGATCACAACACAAATCCCACTTGGCTCACCAAATTTGTACTTCTAGGTTGAAGCGTTGGTTACAGTAGCAGCTTTTATTTTTAGGTATCACTCTGTTCACTCCTATATAGATAGATAATTGTGGAACTCTAAATCCAACGTGGTTTGTAGTAGCTGTTTGAAACTTAACAAAATAAAAAAGTTCTCAGTTTTTTCTCTATGGTTTGTTTCCTCTTCAAGTAGCCCTAGGCACAGACTGTGGAAAAGCACTTTCATTGAGAGGCGTTGCCAAGCTTCTAAGAAATAACGAGTTTCCGAAATACCACCAAATATTTTTTACCCAATCTTGATGATACTTGGTGGTAATGATCAAAACACAAATCCCACTTGGCCTTCCAAATTTTGTTCTTCTAGGTAGAAGCGTTCGTTTACAGTAGCAGTTTATATTTTTAGGTTCCCTCTGTTCTCTCCTAGATAGATAGATGAATTTGGAACTCTAAATCCAACATGGTTTGTAGTAGCTCTTTGACACTTGACAAAATAAAGGACTTCTCAGTTTTGTCTCTATGGTTTGTTTCCTCTTCAATTAGCCCTAGGCACAGACTGTGGAAAAGCACTTTCATTGAGAGGGGTTGCCAAGCTTCTAAGAAATACCGAGTTTCCGAAATACAAGCAAATATTTTTTCACCCAATGTTGATGATACTAGGTGGTAATGATCAGTACACAAATCCCACTTGGCCTTTCAAATTTTGTTCTTCTAGGTTGAATCGTTCGTCTACAGTAGCAGTTTTTATTTAGGTTTCCCTCTGTTCTCTCCTATATAGATATGTGAATTTGGAACTCTAAATCCAACATGGTTTGTAGTAGCTCCATGAAACTTGACAAAATAAAGGAGTTCTCAGTTTTGTCTCTATGGTTTGTTTCCTCTTCAAGTAGCCCTAGGCACAGACTGTGGAAAAGCGCTTTCATTGAGAGGGGTTTCCAAGATTCTAAGAAATAGCGAGTTTCCGAAATACCAGCAACTATTTTTTCACCCAATATTGATGATACTAGGTGGTAATTATCTGTACACAAATCCCACTTGGCTCACCAAATTTTGTTCTTCTAGGTTGAAGCGTTCGTCTACAGTAGCAGTTTTTTATTTAGGTTTCACTCTGTTCTCTCCTATGTAGATAGATGAATTTGGAACTCTAAATACAACATGGTTTGTAGTAGCCCTTTGAAACTTGACAAAATAAAGGAGTTCTCAGTTTTGTCTCTATGGTTTGTTTCCTCTTCCAGTAGCCCTTGGCACAGAGTGTGGACAATCACTTTCATTGAGAGGGGATGCCAAGCTTCTAAGAATCAACGATTTTCCTAAATACCAGCAAATATTTTTTAACCCAGTCTTGATGATACTTAGTAGCAATGATCAGTACACAAATACCACTTGGCTCACCAAAGTTTGTTCTTCTACGTTATCGCGTTCGTCTACAGTAGCAGTTTTTATATTTAGGTTTCACTCTGTTCACTCCTATATAGATAGACGAATTTGGAACTCTAAATCCAACGCGGTTTGTAGTAGCTCTTTGATACATGACAAAATAAAGGAGTTCTCAGTTTTTTATCTCTGGTTTGTTTCCTCTTCAACTAGCCCTTGGCACAGACTGTGGAAAAGCACTTTCATTGAGAGGGGTGGCCAAGCTTCTAAGAAATAACGAGCTTCCGAAATACCAGCAAATATTTTTTCACCCAATCTTGATGATACTTGTTGGTAATGATCACAACACAAATCCCACTTGGCTCACCAAATTTGTTCTTCTAGGTTGAAGCGTTCGTTTACAGTAGCAGTTTTCATCTTTAGGTTTCACTCTGTTCTCTCCTATATAGATATATGAATTTGGAACACTATATCCAACATGGTTTGTAGTAGCTCTTTGAAAGTTGACAAAATAAAGCAGTTCTCAGTTTTGAATCTATGGTTTGTTTCCTCTTCAAGTAGCCCTAGGCACAGACTGTGGAAAAGCACTTTCATTGAGAGGGGTTGCCAAGCCTCTAAGAAATAACGAGTTTCCGAAATGTCAGCAAATATTTCTTCACCCAATGTCGATGATACATGGTGGTAAATCCCACTTGGCTCACCAAATTTTGTTCTTCTAGTTTGAAGCGTTCATCTACAGTAGCAGTTTTTTTAATTAGGTTTTACTCTGTTCTCTCATATATAGTTAGATGAATTTGGAACTCTAAATCCGACATGGTTTGTAGTAGCTCTTTGAAACTTGACAAAATAAAGGAGTTCTCAGTTTTGTCTCTATTGTTTGCTTCCTCCTCAAGTAGCCCTAGGCACAGAGCGTGGAAAAGCACTTTCATTGAGAGTGGTTGCCAAGCTTCTAAGAAATAACGAATTTCCGAAATACCAGCAAATATTTTTTCACACAGTCTTGATGATACTTGGTGGTAGTGATCAGTACACAAATCCCACTTGGCTCACCAAAGTTTGTTCTTCTACGTTGACGCGTTCGTCTACAGTAGCAGTTTTTATATTTAGGTTTCACTCTGTTCATTCCTATATAGATAGATGAATTTGGAACTCTAAATCCAATGCGGTTTGTAGTAGCTCTTTGAAACTTGACAAAATAAAGGGGTTCTCAGTTTTTTCTCTATGGTTTGTTTCCTTATCAACTAGCCCTAGGAACAGACTGTGGAAAAGCACTTTCCTTGAGAGGTGATGCCAAGCTTCTAAGAAATAACGAGTTTTTGAAATACCAGCAAATATTTTTTCACCCAATCTTGATGATACTTTGTGGTAATGATAGGTAAAAAAATCCCACTTGGCTCACCTAAGTTTGATCTTCTAGGTTGAAGCGATCGTTTACAGTAGCAGTTTATATTTTTAGGTTCCCTCTGTTCTCTCCTATTTAGATAAATGAATTTTGATCTCTAAATGCAACATGGTTTGTAGTATCTCTTTGAAACTTGACAAAATAAAGGAGTTCTCAGTTTTGTCTCTATGATTTGTCTCTGCTTTATGTAGCCCTAAGCAGAGACTTTGGAAAATCACATTCATTGAGAGGGGTTGACAAGCTTCCAAGAAATTATGAGTTTCCGAAACACCACCAAATATTTTTTCACCCAATGTTGATCATACGTGGTGGTAATTTCAAGTACACAATTCCCACTTGGCTCATCAAATTTTGTTCTTCTAGGTTGAAGCGTTCGTTTACAGTAGCAGTTTATATTTTTAGGTTCCCTCTGTTCTCTCCTATATAGATAGATGAATTTGGAACTCTAAATTTAACATGGTTTGTAGTAGCTCTTTAAAACTTGACAAAATAAAGTACTTCTCAGTTTTGTCTCTATGGTTTGTTTCCTCTTCAAGTAGCCCTAGGCACAGACTGTGGAAAAGCACTTTCATTGAGAGGGGTTGCCAAGCTTCTAAGAAATAACGAGTTTCCGAAATACAAGCAAATATTTTTTCACCCAATGTTGATGATACTAGGTGGTAATGATCAGTACACAAATCCCACTTAGCCTTCCAAATTTTGTTCTTCTAGGTTGAAGCGTTCGTCTACAGTAGCAGTTTTTATATTTAGGTTTCCCTCTGTTCTCTCCTATATAGATAGATGAATTTGGAACTCTAAATCCATCAAGGTTTGTAGTGGCTCTTTGAAACTTGACAAAATAAAAGGGTTCTCTGTTTTGTCTCTATGGTTTGTTTCCTCTTGAAGTAGCCCTAGGCACAGACGGTGGAAACGCACTTTCATTGAAAGGGGTTGCAAAGCTTCCAAGAAATTACGAGTTTCCAAAATACCAGCAAATATATTTTCACCCAATCTTGATGATACATGGTGGTAATGACAAGTCCACAAATCCCACTTTGCTCACCAAATTTTGTTCTTCTAGGTTGAAGCGTTTGTTTACAGTACCAGTTTTTATTTTAAGGTTTCACTCTGTTCTCTCCTATATAGATAGATGAATTTGGAACTCTAAATCCAACATGGTTAGTAGTAGGTCTTTGAAACTTGACAAAATAAAGGAGTTCTCAGTTTTGTCTCTATGGTTTGTATCCTCTTCAAGTACCCCTAGGAAGAGACTGTGGAAAAGCACTTTCATTGAGTGGGTTTGCCAAGCTGTAAGAAATAACGAGTTTCTGAAATACCAGCAAATATTTTTTCACGCAATCTTGATGACACTTGGTGGTAATGATCAGTACACAAGTCCCACTTTGCTCACCAAATTTTGTTCTTCTAGGTTGAAGTATTTGTCTACAGTAGCAGTTTTTAATTTTAGGTTTCACTCTGTTCTCTACTATATAGATAGATGAATTTGGAACTCTAAATCCAACATGGTTTGTAGTAGCTCTTTGAAACTTGAAAAAATAAAGGTGTTCTCAGTTTTGTCTCTATGGTTTGTTTCCTCTTCAAGTAGCCCTAGGCACAGACGGTGGAAAAGCACTTTCATTGAGAGGTGTTGCCAAGCTTCTAAGAAATAACGATTTTCTGAAATACCAGCAAATATCTTTTCACCCAAGGTTGATGATATTTGGTGGTAATGATCAGTACAGAAATCCCACTTGGCTCACCAAATTTTGATCTTCTAGGTTGAAGCGTTCGTTTACAGTAGCAGTTTTTATATGTAGGTTTCACTCTGTTCTCTCCTATATAGACAGATGACTTTGGAACTCTAAATCCAACATGGTTTGCAGTAGCTCTTTGAAACTTTGCAAAATAAAGTTGTACTCAGTTTTGTCTCTATGTTTTGTTTCCTCTTCCAGTAGACCTAGGCACAGACTGTGGAAAAGCACTTTCATTGAGAGCGGTTGCCAAGCTTCTATAAATTAACGAGTTTCCGAAATACGCACAAATATTTTTTCACCGAATCTTGATGATACGTGGTGGTAATGATGAGTACACAAATCCCACTTGGCCCACCAAATTTTGTTCTTCTAGTTTGAAGCGTTCATCTACAGTAGCAGTTTTTATATTAGGTTTCACTCTATTCTCTGCTATATAGATAGATGAATTTGGAATTCTAAATCCAACATGGTTTGTAGTAGCTCTTTGAAACTTGACAAAATAAAGGTGTTCTCAGTTTTGTCTCTATTGTTTGTTTCCTCTTCAAGTAGCCCTAGGCACAGACGGTGGAAAAGCACTTTCATTGAGAGGGGTTGCCAAGCTTCTAAGAAATAACGAGTTTCCGAAATACCAGCAAATATTTTTTCAAGCAATCTTGATGACACTTGGTGGTAATGATCAGTACACAAATCCCACTTGGCTCACCAAATTCTGTTCTTCTAGGTTGAAGTATTCGTCTACAGTACAGTTTTTATATTTAGGTTTCACTCTGTTCTCTCCTATATAGATAGGTGAATTTGGAACTCTAATTCCAATATGGTTTGTAGTAGCTCTTTGAAACTTGACAAAGTAAAGGAGTTCTCAGTTTTGTCTCTATGATTTGTTTCCGCTTCATGTAGGCCTAAGCAGAGACTGTGGAAAAGCACTTTCATTGAAAGAAGTTGCCAAGCTTCCAAGAAATTACGAGTTTCCAAAATACCAGCAAATATTTTCACCCAATCTTGATGATGCTTGGTGGTAATGATCAGTACACCAATCCAACTTGGCTCACCAAGTTTTGTTCTTCTAGGTTGAAGCGTTCATCTACAGTAGCTATTTTTATGTTTAGGTTTCACTCTGTTCTCTGCTATATAGATAGATGAATTTGGAACTCTAAATCCAACATGGTTTGTAGTGGCTCTTTGCAACTTGACAAAATAAAGGAGTTCTCTGTTTTGTCTCTATGGTTTGTTTCCTCTTCAAGTAACCCTAGGCACAGACGGTTGAAAAGCACTTTCATTGAGAGGGGTTGCCAAGCTTCCAAGAAATTACTAGTTTCCGAAATACCAGCAAATCTTTTTTCACCCAATCTTGATGATTGTTGGTAGTAATGATCAATACAAAAATCCCACTTGGCTGACCAAATTTTTCTTCTTCTAGGTTGAAGCGTTCGTCTACAGTAGCAGTTTTTATGTTTAGGTTTCACTCTGTTCTCTGCTATATCGATAGATGAATTTGGAACTCTAAATCCAACATGGTTTGTAGTAGCTCTTTGAAACTTGACAAAATAAAGGAGTTCTCAGTTTTGTCTCTATGGGTTGTTTCCTCTTCAAGTAGCCCTGGCACAGACTGTGGAAAAGCACTTTCATTGTGAGGGGTTGCCAAGCTTCTAAGAAATAACGAGTTTCTGAAACACCAGCAAATATTTTTTCACCCAATCTTGATGATACTTGGTGGTAAGGAGAAGTACACAAATCCCACTTGGCTCACCAAATTTTGTTCTTCTAGGTTGAAGCGTTCGTCTACAGTAGCAGTTTTTATATTTAGGTTTCCCTCTGTTCTCTCCTATATAGATAGATGAATTTGGAACTCTAAATCCAACATGGTTTGTAGTAGCTCTTTGAAACTTGTCAAAATAAAGGAGTTCTCAGTTTTGTCTCTATGGTTTGTTTCCTCTTCAAGTAGCACCAGACACAGACTGTGGAAAAGCATTTACATTGAGAGGGGTTGCCAAGCTTCTAAGAAGTAACGAGTTTCCGAATTACCAGCAATATTTTTTCACCCAATCGTGATGATACTTGGTGGTGAAGATTTGTACACAAATCCCACTTGGTTCCCCAAATTTTGTTCTTCTAGGTTGAAGAGTTCGTCTACAGTAGCAGTTTTTATATTTAGGTTTCAGTCTGTTGTCTCCTATATAGATGGATGAATTTGGAACTGTAAATCCAATGTGGTTTGTAGTAGCTCTTTGAAAATGACAAAATAAAGGTGTTCTCAGTTTTGTCTCTATGATTTGTTTCCGCTTCAAGTATCCCTAAGCAGAGACTGTGGAAAACCACTTTCATTGAGAGGGGTTGCCAAGCTTCCAAGAAATTACGAGTTTCCGAAATACCAGCAAATATTTTTTCACCCAATCTTGATGATACGTGGTGGTAATGACAAGTCCACAAATCCCACTTGGCTCACCAAATTTTGTTCTAGGTTGAAGCGTTCGTTTACAGTAGCAGTTTTTATTTTTAGGTTTCACTATGTTCTCTCCTATATATATATAGATGAATATGGAACTCTAAATCCAACATGGTTTGTAGTAGCTCTTTGAAACTTGACAAAATAAAGGAGTTCTCTGTTTTGTCTCTCTGGATTGTTTCCTCTTCAAGTACCCCTAGGAACAGACTATGGAAAAGCACTTTCATTGCGTGGGGTTTCCAAGCTTCTAAGAAATAACGAGTTTCTGAAATACCAGCAAATATTTTTCACGCAATCTTGATGACACTTGGTGGTAAAGATCAGTACACAATCCCACTTGGCTCACCAATTTTGTTCTTTTACATTGAAGCATTCATCTACATTAGCAGTTTTAATATTTAGGTTTCACTCTGTTCTCTCCTCTATAGAGAGATGAATTTGGAACTCTAAAACCAACATGGTTTGTAGTAGCTATTTGAAACTTGAAAAAACAAAAGAATTCTCAGTTTTGTCTCTATGGTTTGTTTCGTCTTCAAGTAGCCCTAAGCAGAGACTGTGGAAAAGAACTTTCATTGAGAGGGGTTGCCAAGCTTCCAAGAAATTACGAGTTTCCGAAATACTGGCAAATATTTTTTCACCCAATCTTATGATACCTGGTGGTAATGACAAGTCCACAAATCCCACTTGGCTCACCAAATTTTGTTCTTTTAGGTTGAAGCGTTCGTCTACAGTAGCAGTTTTTATTTTTAGGTTTCACTCTGTTCTCTCCTATAGAGATAGATGAATTTGGAACTCTAAATCCAACATGGTTTGTAGTAGCCTTTTGAAACTTGACAAAATAAAGGAGTTCTCAGTTTTGTCTCTATGGTTTGTATCCTCTTCAAGTAACCCTAGGCACAGACTGTGGAAAAGCACTTTCATTGAGTGGGGTTGCCAAGCTTCTAAGAAATTACGAGTTTCCGAAATACCAGCAAATATTTTTTCAAGCAATCTTGATGACACTTGGTGGTAATGATCAGTACACAAATCCCACTTGGCTCACCAAATTCTGTTCTTCTAGGTTGAAGTATTCGTCTACAGTACAGTTTTTATACTTAGGTTTCACTCTGTTCTCTCCTATATAGATAGATGAATTTGGAACTCTAAATCCAATATGGTTTGTAGTAGCTCTTTGAAACTTGACAAAGTAAAGGAGTTCTCAGTTTTGTCTCTATGATTTGTTTCCGCTTCATGTAGGCCTAAGCAGAGACTGTGGAAAAGCACTTTCATTGAAAGAAGTTGCCAAGCTTCCAAGAAATTACGAGTTTCCAAAATACCAGCAAATATTTTTTCACCCAATCTTGATGATGCTTGGTGGTAATGATCAGTACACCAATCCAACTTGGCTCACCAAGTTTTGTTCTTCTAGGTTGAAGCGTTTGTCTACAGTAGCTGTTTTTATGTTTAGGTTTCACTCTGTTCTCTGCTATATAGATAGATGAATTTGGAACTCTAAATCCAACATGGTTTGTAGTGGCTCTTTGCAACTTGACAAAATAAAGGAGTTCTCTGTTTTGTCTCTATGGTTTGTTTCCTCTTCAAGTAACCCTAGGCACAGACGGTTGAAAAGCACTTTCATTGAGAGTGGTTGCCAAGCTTCCAAGAAATTACGATTTTCCGAAATACCAGCAAATATTTTTTCACCCAATCTTGATGATACTTGGTGGTAAGGAGAAGTACACAAATCCCACTTGGCTCACCAAATTTTGTTCTTCTAGGTTGAAGCGTTCGTCTGCAGTAGCAGTTTTTATTTTTAGGTTTCACTCTGTTCTCTGCTATATAGATAGATGAATTTGGAACTCTAAATCCAACATGGTTTGTAGTGGCTTTTTGCAACTTGACAAAATAAAGGAGTTCTCTGTTTTGTCTCTATGGTTTGTTTCCTCTTCAAGTAACCCTAGGCACAGACGGTGGAAAAGCACATTCATTGAGAGGGGTTGCCAAGCTTCCAAGAAATCACCAGTTTCGGAAATACCAGCAAATATTTTTTCACCCAAACTTGATGATGCTTGGTGGTAATGATCAGTACACAAATCCCACTTGGCTCACCAAATTTTGTTCTTCTACGTTGAAGTGTTCGTCTACAGTAGCAGTTTTTATTTTTAGGTTTTACTCTGATCTCTCCTAAATAGATAGATGAATTTGTAACTCTAAATCCAACATGGATTGTAGTAGCTCTTTGAAACTTGACAAAATAAAGGAGTTCTCACTTTTGTCTCTATGAATTGTTTCCGCTTCAAGTAGGCCTAAGCAGAGACTGTGGAAAAGCACTTTCATTGAGAGGGGTTGGCAAGCTTCTAAGAAATAACGAGTTTCCGAATTACCAGCAAATATTTTTTCATCGAATCTTGATGATACTTGGTGGTGAAGATCGGTATACAAATCCCACGTGACTCACCAAATTTTGTTCTTCTAGGTTGAAGCGTTTGTCTACAGTAGCAGTTTTTATATTTAGGTTTCCCTCTGTTCTCTCCTATATAGATAGATGAATTTGGAACTCTAAATCCAACATGGTTTGTAGTAGCTCTTTGAAACTTGACAAAATAAAGGAGTTCTCAGTTTTGTCTCTATGGTTTGTTTCCTCTTCAAGTAGCCCCAGACACAGACTGTGGAAAAGCATTTACATTGAGAGGGGTTGCCAAGCTTCTAAGAAATAACGAGTTTCCGAAATAACAGCAAATATTTTTTACCCAATCTTTTTGATACTTGGTGGTGACGATCGGTACACAAATCCCACTTGGCTCACCAAATTTTGTTCTTCAAGGTTGAAGCGTTCGTCTACAGTAGCAGTTTTTATATTTAGGTTTCACTCTGTACTCTCCTGTATATATAGATGAATTTGGAACTCTAAATCCAATGTGGTTTGTAGTAGTTCTTTGAAACTTGACAAAATAAAGGAGTTCTCAGTTTTGTCTCTATGGTTTGTTTCCTCTTCAAGTACCCCTAGGAACAGACTGTGGAAAAGCACTTTCATTGAGTGGGGTTTCCAAGCTTCTAAGAAATAACGAGTTTTCGAAATACCAGCAAATATTTTTTCACGCAATCTTGATGACACTTGGTGGTAATGATCAGTACACAAATCCCACTTGGCTCACCAAATTTTGTTCTTCTACGTTGAAGCATTCGTCTACAGTAGCATTTTTTTATATTTAGGTTTCACTCTGTTCTCTCCTAAATAGATAGATGAATTTGGAACTCTAAATCCAATATGGTTTGTAGTAGCTCTTTGAAACTTGACAAAGTAAAGGAGTTCTCAGTTTTGTCTCTATGATTTGTTTCCGCTTCTTGTAGCCCTAAGCAGAGACTGTGGAAAAGCACTTTCATTGAAAGGGGTTTCCAAGCTTCCAAGAAATTACGAGTTTCCGAAATACCAGCAAATATTTTGTCATCCAATGTTGATGATACGTGGTGGTAATGATCGGTACACAAATCCCACTTGGCTCACCAAATTTTATTCTTCTAGGTTGAAGCGTTCGTCTACAGTAGCAGTTTTTATATTTAGGTTTCACTCTGTTCTCTGGCATACAGATAGATGAATTTGGAACTCTAAATCCAACATGGTTTGTTGTAGCTCTTTGTACCTTGACAAAATAAAGGAGTTCTCAGTTTTGTCTCTTTGATTTGTTTCCGCTTCAAGTAGCCCTAAGCAGAGACTGTGGAAAAGCACTTTCAATGAGAGGGATTGCCAAGCTTCCAGGAAATTACGAGTTTCCGAAATACCGACAAATATTTTTTCAACCAATCTTGATGATATGTGGTAGTAATGACAAGTCCACAAATCCCACTTGGTTCACCAAATTTTGTTCTTCTAGGTTGAAGCGTTCATTTACAGTAGCAGTTTTATTTTTAGGTTTCACTCTTTTCTCTCCTATAGAGATAGATGAATTTGGAACTCTAAATCCAACATGGTTTTTAGTAGCGCTTTGAAACTTGACAAAATAAAGGAGTTCTCAATTTTGTCTCCATGGTTTGTTTCCTCTTCAAGTAGCCCTAGGCACAGAATGTGGAAAAGCACTTTCATTGAGAGGGGTTGCCAAGCTTCTAAGAAATAACGAGTTTCTGAAATACCAGCAAATATTTTTTCACCCAATCTTGATGATACGTGGTGGTGATTATCAGTACACAAATCCCACTTGGCTCACCCAATTTTGTTCTTCTAGGTTGAAGCGTTCGTCTACAGTAGCAATTTTTATATTTAGGTTTCACTCTGTTCTCTCCTATATAGATAGATGAATTTGGAACTCTAAATCCAACATGGTTTGTAGTAGCTCTTTAAAACTTGACAAAATAAAAGGGTTCTCTGTTTTGTCTCTATGGTTTGTTTCCTCTTGAAGTAGCCCTATGCACAGACGGTGGAAACGCACTTTCATTGAAAGGGGTTGCAAAGCTTCCAAGAAATTACGAGTTTCCAAAATAAAAGCAAATACTTTTTCACCCAATCTTGATGATACATGGTGGTAATGACAAGTCCACAAATCCCACTTGGCTCACCAAATTTTGTTCTTCTAGGTTGAAGCGTTTGTTTACAGTACCAGTTTTTATTTTAAGGTTTCACTCTGTTCTCTCCTATAAAGATAGATGAATTTGGAACTCTAAATCCAACATGGATAGTAGTAGCTCTTTGAAACTTGACAAAATAAAGGAGTTCTCAGTTTTGTCTCTATGGTTTGTATCCTCTTCAAGTACCCCTAGGAAGAGACTGTGGAAAGCACTTTCATTGAGTGGGTTTGCCAAGCTGTAAAAAATAACGAGTTTCTGAAATACCAGCAAATATTTTTTCACGCAATCTTGATGACACTTGGTGGTAATGATCAGTACACAAGTCCCACTTTGCTCACCAAATTTTGTTCTTCTAGGTTGACGTATTTGTCTACAGTAGCAGTTTTTATATTTAGGTTTCACTCTGTTCTCTCCTATATAGATAGATGAATTTGGAACTCTAAATCCAACATGGTTTGTAGTAGCTCTTTGAAACTTGAAAAAATAAAGGAGTTCTCAGTTTTGTATCTATGTTTTGTTTCCTCTTCAAGTACCCTTAAAAACCGACTGTGGAAAAGCACTTTCATTGAGTGGGGTTGCCAAGCTTCTAAAACATAACGAGTTTCCGAAATACCAGCAAATATTTTTTCATGCAAACTTGATGACACTTGGTGGTAATGATCAGTACTCAAATCCCACTTGGCTCACTAAATTTTGTTCTTCTAGGTTGAAGTGTTCGTCTACAGTAGCAGTTTTTATATTTAGGTTTCACTCTGTTCTCTGCTATATAGATAGATGAATTTGGAACTCTAAGTAACATGGTTTGTAGTAGCTTTTTGAAACTTGACAAAATAAAGGAGTTCTCAGTTTTGTCTCTATGGTTTGTATCCTCTTCAAGTACCCCTAGGAAGAGACTGTGGAAAAGCACTTTCATTGAGTGGGTTTGCCAAGCTGTAAGAAATAACGAGTTTCCGAAACACCAGCAAATATTTTTTCACCGAATCTTGATGATATTTGGTGGTAATAATCAGGAATAAATCCCACTTGGCTCACCAAATTTTGTTCTTCTAGGTTGAAGAGTTCGTCTACAGTAGCAGTTTTTATATTTAGGTTTCACTCTGTTCTCTCTTATATAGACAGATGAATTTGGAACTCTAAATTCAACATGGTTTGCAGTAGCTCTTTGAAACTTGACAAAATAAAGGAGTTCCCAGATTTGTCTCTAAGATTTGTTTCCGCTTCAAGTAGCCCTAAGGAGTGACTGTGGAAAAGCAATTTCCTTGAGAGGGGTTGCCAAGCTTCCATGAAATTACGAGTTTTCGAAATACCAGCAAATATTTTTTCAGCCAATCTTGATGATACTTGGTGGTAATGATCAGTACACAAATCCCACTTGGCTCACCAAATTTTGTTCTTCTAGGTTGAAGCGTTCGTCTACAGTAGCTGTTTTTATGTTTAGGTTTCACTCTGTTCTCTGCTATATAGATAGATGAATTTGGAACTCTAAATCCAACATGGTTTGTAGTGGCTCTTTGCAACTTGACAAAATAAAGGAGTTCTCTGTTTTGTCTCTATGGTTTGTTTCCTCTTCAAGTAACCCTAGGCACAGACGGTTGAAAAGCACGTTCATTGAGAGGGGTTGCCAAGCTTCCAAGAAATTACGAGTTTCTGAAATACCAGCAAATATTTTTTCACCCAATCTTGATGATTGTTGGTGGTAATGATCAGTACACAAATCCCACTTGGCTCACCCAATTTTGTTCTTTTAGGTTGAAGCGTTCGTCTACAGTAGTAGTTTTTATATTTAGGTTTCACTCTGTTCTCTCCTATATAGATAGATGAACTTGGAACTCTAAATCCAACATGGTTTGCACTAGCTCTTGAAACTTGACAAAATAAAGTAGTTCTCAGTTTTGTCTCCATGTTTTGTTTCCTCTTCAAATAGTCCTAGGCACTGGCTGTGGAAAAGCACTTTCATTGAGAGGGGTTGCCAAGCTTCTAAGAAATAACGAGTTTCCGAAATACCAGCAAATATTTTTTCACCCAAGGTTGATGATACGTGGTGGTAATGATCGATATACAAATCCAACTAGGCTCACCAAATTTTGTTCTTCTAAGTTGAAGCGTTCATTTACAGTAGCAGTTTTTATATTTATGTTTCACTCTATTCTCTGCTATATAGATAGACGAATTTGGAACTCTAAATCCAACATGGTTTGTAGTAGCTCTTTGAAACTTGACAAAATAAAGGTGTTCTCAGTTTTGTCTCTATTGTTTGTTTCCTCTTCAAGTAGCGCTAGGCACAGACGGTGGAAAAGCACTTTCATTGTGAGGGGTTGCCAAGCTTCTAAGAAATAACGAGTTTCCGAAACACCAGCAAATATTTTTTCACCGAATCTTGATGATACTTGGTGGTAAAAATCCGGACTAAATCCCACTTGGCTCACCAAATTTTGTTCTTCTAGGATGAAGCGTTCGTCTACAGTAGCAGTTTTTATATTTAGGTTTCCCTCTGTTCTCTCCTATATAGATAGATGAATTTGGAACTCTAAATCCAACATGGTTTGCAGTACCTCTTTGAAACTTGACAAAATAAAGTAGTTCTCAGTTTTGTCTCTATGTTTTGTTACCTCTTCAACTAGCCCTAGGCACAGACGGTGGAAAAGCACTTTCATTGAGAGGGGTTGCCAAACTTCTAAGAAATAACGAGTTTTCGAAATACCAGCAAATATTTTTTCACCCAATGTTGATGATACTTTGTGGTAATGATCAGTACACAAATCCCACTTGGCTCACCAAATTTTGCTCTTCTAGTTTGAAGCGTTCATCAACCTTAGCAGTTTTTATATTTAGGTTTCCCTCTGTTCTCTCCTATATAGATTGATGGATTTGGAACTCTAAATCCAACATGGTTTGCAGTATCTCTTTGAAACTTGACAAATTAAAGTAGTTCTCAGTTTTGTCTCCATGTTTTGTTTCCTCTTCCAATAGTCCTAGGCACTGACTGTGGAAAAGCACTTTCATTGAGAGGGCTTGCCAAGCTTCTAAGAAATAACGAGTTTCCGAAACACCAGCAAATATTTTTTCACCGAATGTTGATGATATTTGGTGGTAATAATCAGGAATAAATCCCACTTGGCTCACCAAATTTTGTTCTTCTAGGTTGAAGAGTTCGTCTACAGTAGCAGTTTTTATATTTAGGTTTCACTCTGTTCTCTCTTATATAGACAGATGAATTTGGAACTCTAAATTCAACATGGTTTGCAGTAGCTCTTTGAAACTTGACAAAATAAAGGAGTTCCCAGATTTGTCTCTAAGATTTGTTTCCGCTTCAAGTAGCCCTAAGGAGTGACTGTGGAAAAGCAATTTCCTTGAGAGGGGTTGCCAAGCTTCCATGAAATTACGAGTTTTCGAAATACCAGCAAATATTTTTTCAGCCAATCTTGATGATACTTGGTGGTAATGATCAGTACACAAATCCCACTTGGCTCACCAAATTTTGTTCTTCTAGGTTGAAGCGTTCGTCTACAGTAGCTGTTTTTATGTTTAGGTTTCACTCTGTTCTCTGCTATATAGATAGATGAATTTGGAACTCTAAATCCAACATGGTTTGTAGTGGCTCTTTGCAACTTGACAAAATAAAGGAGTTCTCTGTTTTGTCTCTATGGTTTGTTTCCTCTTCAAGTAACCCTAGGCACAGACGGTTGAAAAGCACTTTCATTGAGAGGGGTTGCCAAGCTTCCAAGAAATTACGAGTTTCTGAAATACCAGCAAATATTTTTTCACCCAATCTTGATGATTGTTGGTGGTAATGATCAGTACACAAATCCCACTTGGCTGACCAAATTTTCTTCTTCTAGGTTGAAGCGTTCGTCTACAGTAGCAGTTTTTATGTTTAGGTTTCACTCTGTTCTCTGCTATATCGATAGATGAATTTGGAACTCTAAATCCAACATGGTTTGTAGTAGCTCTTTGAAACTTGACAAAATAAAGGAGTTCTCAGTTTTGTCTCTATGGCTTGTTTCCTCTTCAAGTAGCCCTGGCACAGACTGTGGAAAAGCACTTTCATTGAGACGGGTTGCCAAGCTTCTAAGAAATAACGAGTTTCCGAAACACCAGCAAATATTTTTTCACCCAATCTTGATGATACTTGGTGGTAAGGAGAAGTACACAAATCCCACTTGGCTCATCAAATTTTGTTCTTCTAGGTTGAAGCGTTCGTCTACAGCAGCAGTTTTTATATTTAGGTTTCCCTCTGTTCTCTCCTATATAGATAGATGAATTTGGAACTCTAAATCCAACATGGTTTGTAGTAGCTCTTTGAAACTTGTGAAAATAAAGGAGTTCCCAGTTTTGTCTCTATGGTTTGT